>NC_051164.1:18790257-18922757 GCF_013339745.2 Dermacentor silvarum | reverse complement strand
CCTAATTTTCGGAACGGAATTTCGAAGTATTTCTTTCTGTGGATTGCGAATCGGCGGCAGTTTAATAAATAATGATCAATGGTTTCAGGTTCATTGCAGAAATCATATAGAGGGGACATCGCCAGACCAGACCTGTGTAGATAAAAATTTAGGGGTGGAATACGGCATCGTAATTTTGTAATTGAAATTTCTAATTTACGTGTGGGACACCATTGATTATCCCAAGGGTAAAGCAAATGCTTTAAGTCTGTGATTTGGAATGTCTGTTTTGTAGAGTAATTTAAGAGACATAGTTTTCTAAACCTAGCCGCGGTGACATAAGCAGAAGTCGGCAGAACACGCATGACTGGTCCCTGTAGGGATGTACGTGCGAGTGCGTCGGCCATTTCATTTAAAAACAAACCATGGTGACCTGGTACCCATATTAAACGCACCAGACGTAAGGTCGAAGGGATTAATCTTTCTAGTTCGTTCAAAACTGTGTTGTCTGAGGATGAGGTGAGTGCTGTGCACACTGACAACGAATCAGTTACTATTACAGCTGTCGAAGAATTTCCAGGAAGTTTACGAAGAGCTAATATAATTGCTAATAATTCTGCCTGAAATATAGGTGTAAAATCAGGCAGTCGCATTGAATAAGACCAGGATAGCGCCTCAGAAAAAATACCTATACCGGCTTTCTCGTCACACACTGATGCATCCGTCGCTATTAGAGTATTGATTTGCATTTGCGCTAAATGATCTTGCAGTAATCCGCTTAGATATTAAGTTGGCAGGAGTTTTGCATTGGAAGGAAATATGTCATCAAATTCAATTCTAATAGCATTTACGGGTTTTTTGAGGGGAATAATCTCGTGTATCTGAACCTTTAATGGTTCTAGTTGAGTTTGCACAAAAAGAACCTGCGGATTGTATAGACGGGACCATGTTTCTTCAAAGAAGGCAGATCTTTCCGTAACAAATACATACTGCGATCGTCTCAATGAAGATGCGTAAATGTTTAAGTAGGTTTTTACTGTAAGTATGCAGAATCTGCTAACGAGTGTGGGTAATCGGGCTTCTTGATATAATACATTATTAGCAACAAATTTTGGCAATCCAAGACAAATCCGGAGGGCCTCTCGCTCTAGAAGAACGAGGGGGTTGATCTTGTATGCTGGACCACCAGAGAATAAAACACACCCAAATTCCAATATGGGTCCAACATACATACAATAAATCATAATGAGAGTGTCTCTGCGTAGGCCAGAGCGGCGGTGACCGAGTTTTCGAATCATGCCAACAGCGCGCGCTACCTTAGACGTAACATGTTCGATGTGGTTGCGCCAACTAAGTTTTTGATCGTATATAACGCCTAGATACTTAATAAAGTCGCGCTGAGAGATTATTTCTTGGCGGTATTGGAGAGAGACATTAACCGGCATCTGCTGCAGTTTTGTCTCTCCTAGTACACCTATTTTTCTTTTCTTTGCTCTGAACAGAGAGTCGGCTCTAGGACTCTTAGCCCAGGCCAACTTCTCTGCCATTTTTTTTCTTCATTCTGATTGTGTCTCCACAAATCTCATCGGTGCGTTAACTGCGGTAGAAAACTTGCGATTTTCTTAACTGCCTACCTTAATTTTCTGTAAGAAGGTCGTATAGAAGGAGTTTGTATAGAATGCCTTCTAACAGTACGTACGGCGCTTACTTGCGTAAGTATTATTTCTTTTTAAAGGAAATAAGCAAGAGGAAAGACGTGGGAAGTGCGATATCTCGTTGTTTACAACACGAAGCAAGCAGAACGTTACCTGAGTTTCCACCATGTTCATCCTGCTGTGCCGCATGGAATGAAGCTGTCTCAAACAGTCCACTTCCCCTTCTGCCTCAGACTGAGAGATTGCGCTGTCTATGAGGATAAATGTGCCAGTTCTGCCAACACCGAACCTGAAATTAAGGCGTGTATTTTGCAAAATATATACCTGCTGCTTCAAAGAACGATGCTCTAAGCATATGAAGACAACACCAATTTGTTTGTGAAGAAGGATTGACGCTGACATTTATGTCTACAATATTGTGGAAACATAGAAGACTTTGAAATGCTTCTCTGAGTCCACTGGTTGTTTGCGAGAGAAACATGGTGAAACGAAGCCTAAGTACTTTGCCAAGATGGCCCGAATAGCCAAGCACTAGCGATGATCCCGTACCCGCTGAACCTACTTCGTTCCTAAAGAGAACTTGCACTTATATAGGCCTAAAACTTGTTTTTTTTTTTCCTCGCGTCAAGTGAGACGCTGTAGTGTACAGGTCAATTACGCCAAAGTATCCATCAGGGTGTGTTTAATAAGAATTGTTAGTGCATTATAATATTTTATATATGAAGCCGCTATTTATTCATAATTTCAATGACACAAATAGCGTTTCAGGGGAAACTTGTCCCTCAGATTATGCCATAATAGTACCTCGTTAGAAAACAATAGCGTCATGATGCATTGACTGCTATCACAAATTATGTACTCGCTTTTCCTGTGAGCCCTGTGGCGCTATCCCATGCTAAAGAGCAATACTTCAAGCTAAGGCCTCTAAACGTCATTGACCTACAGTGGTGTCGACGCACCCTTATGGGTGAAGCAGCGCCCTCAGCGTTCTCTCACCTTCCTTTCCTATCCTTTAACCCCTTTCCCCCATAGTGTAGGGTAGCAAACCCGACGAGCGCGTTTATAGTTGACCTCCCTGCCTTTCCTTTTTCTCTCTTCTCTCTCTCTTTCCCTGTAGTGTGTAAATGCAGCATCATTATTCGCACTTGCTTTTCTACAAGACTTATTTCACAGAAAGGTTTTGTTCGCACACATGCGTGCAACTTTAGTCCCGTTTCATGAATGTTGTTGAAACTATTGTGCAAGAACATCTACAAGAGCTAGAAGTTTCCACACTACTTGTAGCAATAGACGATATTTGTCTTGAAAAGCTTAGGAGCTCTGGAATACCTGCTGTGGACCATGACTGGATGAGTGTCGTCAGGCCGGTAGGCGCGGACCGCTGCGATGAACGACTCCAGCGAGTCGGTGCACAGCGGCATTTCGCCGTATGGCCATGCCGTGTAGTGGAACTGCGTCACGCTGCGGGTGTTTAAGCCCTGCGTAAAGTGTTTACATGGCCACCAGAATCCACCACTGTGAATGATTGAATTATCCGTCCGAGTAACGCTTCAACTCAAACCTATGCGTTCCTAGAAAAACCAGAAAGCCATCTGTATAAAAAGTGTTAGTGTATTTTGAAATAGCATTCAAATGTTTACATACGGTAGAGAATTGGCGCAACATCTGACATGCGTTCCAGAAGAACACACGTCTCTGCAGCTTGGCTAACTTTACAATCCGTCTTTACAACGCAACTACGGTGCATGCGAAAAGAATATGGAAGAGAATGACTCACCACTGATATTCGAGTTCCCGCACTGCAAAGTCAGCCTTGAGTTCAGTCTTCTTCAGGGTCACCGTAATACTTCCGTATTTTCCCTGTGATTCTGGCCAGTACACCGCCTGAAACGGTCACCTTACTATAGTTGCTGCAGTACTTGTTTCTAACTTGGCGGCGTTTATAAACTGTACCTTTACAAGGTACTCAAACTACTCTGCCATAGCGAAGCCTTTTCTACCTCCCATCAAAACGTACCAGATGACTTTATGCTTAGTAGTAAAAAAATTGTCGCAGTTTCACCCGAAAGGCGAAGCATCAATTGTGATAGCAAATTAGTAGAGTGCTATACGGAGTAAGGATAGTAGTTTTATCAGCTGTATAAACTTGGACATGCAGCAGCACAAGCAACGCGCAGAACTGTTGTCGACGCCGTCGGCGTTTTGCCCGCGTTCGCACAGAACGCGCGCGGCGTTGGTGACTGTTGCCGGTGCCTCTGGGGCCGGCTCGGAGGTTTTCGACGGGATGAGAATGGGGCATTCGTCGAGCAGCGTCGGGAATCTTACCCACCTTCTCGCCTCGCAACGTTTTAGGGGCGAAGCTCCTTATAGCGGCACCCGTTCGTCCCCGTCGTCGTCGTCGTAGTAGTAGTGTGTAACTAGTCTGAGAAAAATGAGAAAAAAAAATTCCGAAGTTGTGTCCGTAGCGCGGAATCGAACCAGGGACCCCTCGCTTCCGAGCGCGCGGCGTTAGCCCACTACGCCACGAAGCGGACATGGACACACGCACCACGATGGCAATAAATACCCAACATTAACGAAAGGCCGCGTTTCTAGCGCGTTTCTAACGCGTTTGTGCTAGCGCGTTACGGCCCGTGTAAGAAGCTGGTGTAAGACGCTGTGGCCTCTCCGCCTTACCTTCAACGCGTTTCGAACGCGCTGCCCAAAGCGGTGGCAAGTCAAGTTCAAGTCGAGGAGCGTTTATGAATACGGGGGGTATACTCTCTCGGCAGTCATGTGATGGCGTCGGCAAACGCGGTGCACGTTCCGGCATGTGTAAATGGCTGCGTAAGACGCTGTGGCCGCTCCCCCTTACTAGAGAGTACTGCACGTTTCTAACGCGTTTGTGCTAGCGTCCCCTTAAGCGGGAGATCCGATGATTCCCTCCGGAGCTTCGCCCACTCATCATCATTCACCCCGTGGATATGTTGTGAATTTTTTATATAAATACGCATTTGGTGGCGCAGCTAGACGTCGCCTCCCATCCATCCCTCCCTCCCTCTATCCCTTCCCCCACGGCCTTTTGGGCGACGGAAGAAGTCGCGTTTGCTCTCTATATACGGAAAGGAGGAAAGAGACGCTTAATTCTGCAGCCCTTCAGGGAGCACGGCGCAGAACGCGCGTTTGCCCTCCGATGTGCGTTCGCTCCCTGTGAAAGCGCGCGTCCCTCGCGCTCTTTCACTCGCACATACAGCATCCGGAGCGCGGCGACGATATCATCGCCGTTGACGTCATACGGAACCTCACGGCGACGGCGACGCCGACGGCAGAAATCCGCTTTGCAGTGTCCATATAATTGCTATCGGAATAAAATAAGGCGCATGTAGTTCACCATTTACCGCAAGCACTGTGCTTAGCTTTACTCCGTTCCAGACATCAGGTGCGACGCTGTGGAAGCTACGCAAGAAGTTCGGCAACGAAAATTTATCATTCCGCGCGTTCCGTCAATACTTCGCATCGCGCCAAGGGTGTGTGCTTGCAGGAGCATACACGTGAGACTGCCTGTGATGGGCTGCAAATAAAACATTCGCGCCGAAACTCCT
This sequence comes from Dermacentor silvarum, assembly GCF_013339745.2. NCBI lineage: Eukaryota > Metazoa > Arthropoda > Arachnida > Ixodida > Ixodidae > Dermacentor > Dermacentor silvarum. Next base: position 18,917,542 of record NC_051164.1, on the reverse strand, counting down.
CCGGGAGTTGTCTAAATATGTGTGAGCATTGTGCCACTCGCTCATCTCTATGCAGCCCGGTCTCATTATCAATGTTATTATACTTAATCCGACCAGTAAAAACCCTTATAAACCCTTATGGGTTGTTATCGACTTTATTGGACTAGATCCGACCCTTATCAACCCTTATCGGTTGTTATCAACCTTATCGGACTCGATCCTAGCCTCATCAACACTTATCAGCCACTAGCAACCTTATCGCAATCGATCCGATCGTTACCAACCCTTATCTGCCCTTATTAATCTTATCGGACATGACCTGACCATTATCAACTCTTATCGGTCCTTATCAACCTTACTGAACTTGATCCGACCCTTATCAATTCTTATCGGTGCTTTTTAAGCGTTATATGAATTGCTCCGACCATTATAAGCCCTTATCTCTCTTTAGCACCTTATCCACCCGTGTTGAACCCTTATCAATCGTGATTTTATAAGTGCTTCAATGCATAAAACAGCGTTTTCCTCAAAAAGTTAACTGGAACGCCCATGAATTTCGTCGGACACTGAAAATTAATATCTCGAAACTGGTTCAGTCCTAAGAATTCGTTCCAAGAGGATACGCCTTGCAAACTCAGCGGCTATAATCCGTAGATTAATTGAAACATATGCCGTAAAATAGTTAATTAAAAAGTTAATTAGCGTAATTATGTCAATTATTCAATTAGGCGTTTTGATTTCTCGTGGAAGTAATGGCCGCCTCATCGAGTAGTTTAGATCAAGGATTATAATTGTGCTATCTGCCGCAGGTAATTTTTAAAAAATTTGGTGCAACTAAAATGAAACACTATGTAGATCTACCCTTGACTTTGGCTTAGCCAGACGACGTCTCACAATATGCTATAAAGGCCGCTATATAAAAGAAAGTTGACTTTAGCTGCTCCTTTCCGGGAAAAAATCTCAACCTAATTCCAATTTATGCGGTGTGTGCACTAATAGCGCTCATAAGGACCTGCTATAAAGGAAAGAGAATATGGTTCCTCCAGAAGCTTCCATAGATGACCGCCGTGCAGTCACCTATATGAAATATTATTGGCGGATTCACGTTTCACCTGAGCACGTCCACTAGCTGATTGATGACAATTACGAAAAGAGGCATGATATTAATTTCAGGCCGTGTTTCATTAGCATCCGTGTGTGTCGGACCTAAACAAAATGAAATGATGAAAGGTGAGGGATAGCCGGTCCAATAAACAAACAAAAAAGTTGTAGGATATTTTTGAATAGTGACAGCTGGGCCCAGCAAACAAACAATAAAGACTGTGGAATATTTTATATATTTTGTATATACTCTATGTGAGATTTGACAGTTAATTACAGAAATGATTACAGGTTGTCCAAGAGCATACTCATTCAGCCCGCAAAATCTTAGATGAACATATCCAGCAGTTTTTACAATAGAAGGCTAAAATCAAAGTGACCCACTTTACCTACTATTGTCGTAAGTTATACACTGCATATCGACATGGTGGTCCCTGCGATCAGAGGATCTTCGAGCTCTCAGTTCGACTCGCAATGCCCTGAGACTTGTTGATTGGGTGGACGTGCTCTTGCCCTTTTCATTGCTACGTAAAGCTCCAATATGACGGTGCACCATGGCATGTCTTCTTTAAAAAGCATATAAAGGAAAAATAAGACAGACTAGCTAAATATTCTACGAGACGCAGCAGTTTAAAACTACAAATATGGTCATTTGTTGGTGCGTTCATGTATTTGACTGGTTCTGCTGTTATACGAATAAATGGGCTACAAGACTACAGCAATCGTCATATGAATCAGCAAGATACAAATGGAAATTGCTACACAAAAACGATAAACTCAGGTTAAGGCTATACATGGTGCAGAGTATCATTGCTATAGCACTCGCACGGGCACTCTAGGCACGCTCGGAGCGTCGCCGTCACCGTGATGTACCGTGTTCAACGACGTGCTCGCGGCCGGCATGCCAAGTGCTTGACGTCACGTGATTTGCTGCGAGTGTGCTCACGCAAGATATAGGTATGCGTGCGACTGTCATCTAATGGTTAGAGCACTGGGCTGCTTTACCAGAGGACAGAGGTTCAACCGCACTTTGGGGAAAGTGACTGAATTCTTCTTTAAGCTTGAGCTATAATTCGGCATGAGAGCAGCACCCGGCACTCACGGTCACCCCTGCTTTTGATTAACTAGCTATCTTATTGAATGTTTACTTCGTCACGCGCAGCATTAAGATGCTGTACACGGCAATTTTTCAGATGTATTCTTGTACTGTCTAGCGCCATCATTCGACAAATGATGGCGCTTTATACACCCACTCTTGACAAATGCCTGATACTAAGGCCAGCAGCATGTACCAGATAAATAAATAAATAAATAAATAAATAAATAAATAAATAAATAAATAAATAAATAAATAAATAAATAAATAAATAAATAAATAAATAAATAAATAAATAAATAAATAAATAAATAAATAAATAAATAAATAAATAAATAAATAGAACTCGACGAACCTCCTCCTTGGGTTCGGACAGTGCGACCACCTTAACAATATTTTCCTGCCAGACCATTTGCCAGAAGTCGGAAGTGGTTGTGCGGGCAGGACCTGAAACAAAACATTTATTTCTTCCACAAGAAAAATGATGGATGCTGCAACTTGAGAACGACAACTCGGAATAACTCACTTTGTGCTGCGATGTATCTTCGCGGATTTCTGAAACCCTAGAGAAAAAGTGAAGGAGAGGGATTCACCACAACGAACATCCTGCGCTGCCTGCGCACTGCACACCTACAGGCTTAGCAAGCCAACAATATAGTATCCGGCGTACTAACGGAGACTATAACCATTTTATGCGCGAGATCGCAGAGAGAACAGATGAACGGGGTGGCCTAAATGTTTTTGTTTATGGCTGATGTGCCTGCACACAATAGCAACCATGAGCCCCCATCTGAGGGGAATCCTGCAGAAACCACAAAGCAACCAATTTTCTCTTACAACACTGAAATATTTCTGCCCTTACTGTGAAAACCATAAAAATTTCTTTGCGCGAGAACAGTACTGAGAGAAGAAGCACAAAAAACAGATGCATAAATATTTTACCTTAGTAAGCTAAACACAATGTTTTTTTTGCATTATATTGTTATGATTACTACTACTTTAAAGAAGCTGGCAACGTACATGGAGAAGTATGTCTCACCGGTATGTAGCTTGCATTGATGTAGTCCACGATGTCGTCATCGCTCGTAAGCACAACTCTCGAGTGGTCGTCTGAACAGAGGAAAGAAAATGATGAAACTATTAACGTTTGTACGCTGAGAGGTAGCATGAAAGTTCTAGTTTTTCAGAGCGGACACAACCGTATCTGGTCATAAATTCCAACATTTGGGAGGATTCTAGAGATTGAATTACGCACAGTCGACCACAAAATTTACGGCGCGTCGGACTTGTGAAAAAAAAAAGACCCAAATTACCACAAGGCTGGGTACACAGCCTGCAATTCAAAGTTGAAATCTATAATAGTTACTGCCACATACACAGACATACAAAAAATTAGAAGCCAGACGCCTCAACAGAGCATAAATTCACATTCGTCGTGCAATCCACGTGGCGTAAATTTTTGTGGCCGGCTACGCTACGTTTGCAAAGGTAAATGCAGCGCAATATTTTCTTTCCGAGAACACTTCGAGAAAGAGAGAGAAAACTTTATTGTGTGCATGATGGGGTCAGGGCGTGGCGGGGGTTGGGAGACTAACCCCGAGTCCTCCACTTCCACATACGGCGGCCAGTCCTTGCTTTCTGGCGGCGTCTTCGGCCATCCGGACGGCCCGAGCTGCTCTTCTGGGTCCAAGCTGAGCAGCATAGTCTCCCACTGCTCGGCCGTAGTTATGATGCGTGTTGCGTTAGTGCGGTGGGTGTTGGTGGGTGAAGCTTTGGGGCATGCCCAGATGATGTGATCGAGGTCAGCGCGGGCCTCGTAGGCTTTGCAGGGTGGGAATATGCATCGGGGTAAATGCGGTGGTATAGCGCGGGATTTGGGAAAGTTCGCGTCTGAAGTAGCTGCCAATTGGTGGATTAAGATTTATTCAGTGTTTAGTGTGCTGGGGGAGGGGGGGGGGTTAGGTTGCCTTCAGGGGGGGGGGGGGGGGGGAGTGCCGGACCAGTATCCTCTGTGCTTGGGGTGCTATCAGTCCTCTTGTGTAGTTGCGAATGACCGTTTTGGAATCGCTGATGATGCAGTGTACATTGCTAGAGACGTAGGCCTTCTTCGTCTCCTTCATCGGGTTGAATGGTGAGCATTGATGCGGCCGTGGCGAGGCGGTACTGCGAGCCCGCGACTACGGCGACCGCCATGGAGTTCTGATGGGGTATTCCGTGGTGTCCACGTAGGCTACGTCTGCGGCTTGGTCGTAGCGCTTTTGTAGCTTTTAGCTCTATCTGCACGTCGCTCGCGGGATAAATAACTGAGCACGAATGTTCGGAGGGACGGGTAGTTTTGGTTCGAATTGGGTGGTGTAGGTTATGCCTAGGGTGATACAGAATGTGCCTTCCCGTGGTGGAGTTGGCGAGTCGTTCGTATTGGGTAATAAGCTGAGCTTCAGTAAGCTCGTCTATGGTGTTGTGAATGCCAAGGGCGTCCAGTGTCTCGTTAGAGGTGGAAATGGGAAGATGTAGGGCTTGCTTATAGGCCCTCTTGATCATGGATCTTGTCAGTCGCACTGAGGCGAAGGCACGGGGCGACATAGGTGATCCTGCTCAGGGCGTAGGTGGTTACCAGATGAATCAGGCTGTTTTATTTCATGCCGTGATGTCGATTTGCGATGCGTGCTATGAGGCGAGTGGTTTGGTGTACATGACTATCTAATTGCTTGAGCATCTCCGTGTTTCTGCCGTTTTGTTGGATGCGTAAGCCAAGGATACGGATGCTAGGCACTGTAGGTATGAGTTGCTGATGCACGTGGAGTTGTATCACGGGGGATGAGGGTCTGGGCGTCGACCTCCCCACGTAGGCTTGTATAGAAGGAGCTCCGATTTCTGTGGGGAGCAACCAAGGCCGCGTGGTTCTACGTATGCAACAACCTCGTTGATGGCTGGCGGCAACGTGTCTTGGATCTTGAACACAGCGCCGTGTTGTCGATTTTCCTTCCTTTTGTCCGTGTCTTGTTTGCGCTGTTACGATCCCTACAATGAATGTCGCTATTCATCTTGAAACTGCAGCGCGCACACAAGAAACGAGGACATTAGGCAAAGGTGCCTGTCTGTTACCTTTGCCTTATGCGAGAAGTAATTGGTAGTTTGGTTTGCATGATAGAACCATTACTTCTGACTCCACTTTTACAATGCACGAAACAATAACAAAACTTCAATTGGTTACTGAAAAATTAAAAATAATCAAAGGTTGAAAAAGATACGCAGAAAAATATGTTAAGGTAACCGTAGTGCACATACTGTACTGGTATCGTGTGCGTCTCTTTGCCTGTCTTTGTATGTCTAACGCTTATGCTATTTAGTATTTTGTCAACAATCCGTAATTGTAATCTTATTTTCATTGCTTTAGTTTCCCAAATTAATATCAGAGGCATGCGGAAAACTATATTTAAGGCAACACAGAAGTCTTTGACCCAGGTTTATTGCCTGTTTTCGCTACAGGATAGGAAATATTTGCATCGCTGGACAAATGTTACCCCGTGAACTGCGCATGCCTACCCAAAGCAGGGGCAAAAAATGAGAATTTATCGTAAAATATCGAGTCTTTATTATATACCTTGTTTCTGACGCGGGCGCCGAACTTTATAACGTAAGTTTGTCACTATGTCAGCCTGTAGGTCTACAAGATGTTCCAGCTAGCCATTTTACGACCACCGAAAACCTGTCAACGAGCGGTCGTTGGTAAGCACTGAAATGTAAACGGCGGCGCTCCGCTGTAGTTTAGTAAATTGTCTGGTATTGCAACCATATCATTACAATCAATTGATAATATGCATTCCTAGAATGTCACTTTTTATAAAAAATCGGCCAACCTTCCTATTGCCATGAAAGAATGTTAAGTAAGCATGTGGCTTAGCGCTCAGCCATTGCTGTTCTCACGCTTCTTAAGCAACCATTCGGCTTGTACCATGTCTGACCGTTTGACACTGCTGATCAGTGGCTTAATTACCTAATGCCACAATTTATTGCTAGTGTAATATCGCAGCAGATGGGGTAAAGTCTGCCTACAAATGGCTAGTGCACAAGTGGAGGAATTACCCACACTTCCGACGGCCTGCCAGGTTTGCCCATCTCCTACCGCTTGATGTTGTGGCGAATAGCGTATTACCACGCAACGCAGCTGGTAGTGCAAGCTTTAAGACAGCGGAATACCCCAGGTGACGTTACACGTGAGAGGACGCCACTGAAACTTCTCGTGGCTGATACTGACTTGCAGACATACTTCTAAAGATGTATAAATGTAGATCAGCAGAAAGTATAAATAGTACCGCGGTCTCATTTGTTCGTTAGAAGCAGGCATACACCTGAGGAGCTGCGCAAAATATTGACTTCAGAACTGGACTTCACCGAACACCCGATCTCACTGAACCTCAATGTGACGCATGACCTATTGGTCAGCATCGTTGACCTCTGTCACGAAATTTATATCAGTCGCCAACCTCACCTCACTATATGAGGTTGAGGTAATTGAGGTCGACCTCATCAGGCGGGCATTTCGTGAGGTGGCCCACCTGTGGTCCTGTCTGCTCTATTCGGAGGCGTGCCGAGACATAAGGGTATGCACTGTTGCTCGCCGGCACAGCTTCGTGGCCTGGAAGTGGTTCACTGCAATAATTTGCGCTTCAAGAACTGTCCGCCGCTGACTGAAATAGATTACGCATGTAAGGCATATTATTTAAACATTTGGCGTTAATGTCAATGACCAGAAGTTTGGTGGGGTAATCAGGGATGGGTCCGAGCTAAATGTGACTTAAAACTCTTGTTGTTACTGAGGGCCGTATAAAATAGGGTAGCTACATCGGTACGGCTTGTTATAGGTGCACGACCTTAGAGTATAACGTTCCCCTCAATGGCGGTCAAAATTCTTACATGGCAGGATGTTTCCGTCGCGATTCCTTGGCCTGTTGTCAGGTTTTTCCGCAACGGTTGTCGGGTGCAGCCTCCCATTCCTCAGCGTCTGTAGGAAGCAAGATTGTTTTTAAGAAACTAAAGCAAGAACAGTGCATATAATCAAAACGCTTATTAATTCGTAGTCTAACTGAGCATTCGCCATGTGTAACACGTTACACTGATTATGAAATCTGCTGGACATGAACATCGAGCTATCATATGTACATCATTTATAAATAACTACACACTTAATCAGTGCGTCATAATATACTTCGTGAGCATATTTCCGGTAAAGGCTAGCCTAGACGTTTTCCGGAGTCTAAGTTCCTGCATGAATCGAACGATTATATCATGTGTTGCAATATTAACTAACGCCTTATACTTGCAAGTGCAACTTACTTGGTAGTGCAACGCACGCGTAGTTATACTTGTTAGTGCAACGCACGCGTAATGCGGAGGTTGCGCGTTCGGCTCCCGCCGGCGACAAGTTATCTTTTCGTCCACTTTCATTTCCCCTTTCTTCATTATTTTCTATATTCCAATTTCAACTACACTTAATTTCCCCGATGCTTTCATTGGCTTCGTTGTCTGTTGGCTTTATGTGGTTATGACTAATAAAAAAATCGAGCCCCTCGGTTCCCATTCTTATTTTCGTATTTCATTACGCGGGTCTCGAATCTGGCAGCCTTGATATCATTAGGTAGCATGCGAGGGTTTATTAGCCACGTGCCTGCTCTCCCAAGATCACGTGTATCGTGACGCCATCGGGCTAAAAAGGATGTTCCACATCCGCCCACCATGGTTCTGAGTGGCGCTGGCTAACACTCCTAGGGCTAGATCTAGTAAAACATAAAATACCCAAGTTAGTGGACGAATTGATGGCCGTCGCTGTAGCACAATTGGTAGTGTAACGCACGCGTAATACGGAGGTTGCGGGTTCGGCTCCCGCCGGCGACAAGTTATCTTTTCGTCCACTTTCATTTCCCTTTTCTTCATTATTTTCTATATTCCAATTTGAACTACACTTAATTTCCCCGATGCTTTCCTTGGCTTCGTTGTATGTTGGCTTTATGTGGTTATGACTAATAAAAAATCGAGCCCCTCGGTTCCCATTGTTCTTATACTTGCATAGTCATTATAAATGCTAGTCGTCCAGTAGTCGGTGTCTGAGTTTGTCTTTGTGTTTCTTTTTTTAACGTGTTATCACTGCCACGGCCACTGGATAAAAAAAGGCACCTTTTCTTTTTTATCCAGCGGCCGTGTCACTGCTATCAAGCTGTTCCTCGGCGCAAGACGTGTCGACAGTAACGAAAAATCTTCAAACATTGCCGTTAATCCTGTAGCCACGGAGGCGTATCCGATCAGATCGTGCGCGCGTCGCCAATACCGTATTTATTCTTATATAGGTCGACCTTTTTTTTTCATGAAATGTTACCCATAATTAGCTATCGTTCGTGACCAAAGAATCTCGACCTATATTCGCGATCAAAGCTAGCAAAAGTACCGAGCTTATGGAGTTCCAATGTGGAACAGGGCCGGAGCCGCGGGCTTCGTATTCGCCGAGTACGGGAGCGCTCACCGACATAAAGCCCAGCGACCAGTACTCGAGCGCTCCCTGAGACTAAGCCCAAAACCACGTCAGCCGTGGCGGCACGCGCTCGCCGCGTTCGACGCAACTTTGGGGCATAAACCGCCGTGCAGGCAGGGCCGAAGCGGCGCCTTTCTGCGGAAACACACAAGCCTGTTTCTGGTGAAAGAAACACACTTGTTTATTGGTTGTTTCCCTCTGCGTCGCCCTTTTGCGATCATTTCTACGCGACGGTTCTCATTTGCTGCTGCGCGGCTGCGCGACGATGTCACGTCGGCAGATCTACAGCGCTGACTTCAACCGTCAAGTGGTACTTTTTGCCGATAACTCCAATTGCGCCACTCAGCGCATGTTCCACTTGAATGAAAACCTGACTAAGGGTTGGAGCAAGGAGCGCGACCATCTTTTTTCGTGCAACGGGCGGCGTCGTGCTTTTCGCGGCCCAGCAACCGGGAGGCGTGACGCTCTCGAGAAAGAACTGAGGCTTCATCTGGAAGAGGAGCGTGCAAAGGGTCTTGAGGTGTCCTGCGAGGACATTCAGCCGAAAGCCCGGCAGTTGGAGCAACGAGATGGGATCGGCCTGTCAAAGTTTAAAACGAGTCGTGGCTGGGTTCAAAAGTTCATGCGGCGCAACGGACTCTCCCTTCCGACGAGGGCAACTTTCCTGACAGTTCTGACGAGGATGTAGCTTGTGGCAGCGACGTGCGAGTGGCCGAGCCAAGCTTATTGTAAATAAAGGTGTGTCATATACCAATTTTTCCGTTTGTCAAAAGATATTGCCACGCGCCTTCAAAGGGGGCTAACGACGTTTATTTATGAGCAGCTGGGCTCTGGAGAAAATGGCGGCGAGAGCTAACCATCGAGCGGGGCGGTTAGCACGCGCACTTCGTTCTTCTTGCGCCTCTGCGCTTGCCCTATTCCCACTACTACAGGTGACATTTCCCCCCTTCCTCGGAAAGAGCATCGGCTCGATGCTCAGGAAGTGGTGTGGGAAAGGGAAAACAACAACAACAAACAAACAAAAAAACAACAAAAAAAAAGAAAACACGCTCAGTGAAAGTGCTCGAGCACAGAACACAGTGATAGCTACAGCAGCGTAGCTAGAAACAGTTCTCTACGTCTCTAGAAACAGAGAGGTAAGCGCATGAGGTGCAAATGGGAGCGTAAAAATCACGAACGCGCAACGTAGGGCTTCATGCGTACGACGTGAACGACGTCAGGGCTAGGTGGTTGTCTACGCCGTGTTTGCGCCGCACTGTCTGGAACGACTTCATAGTTCACGTCACTAATGCGGCGCAGCACTTTGTATGGGCCAAAATACCGGCTGAGCAACTTTTCACAAAGGCCACGGCGGCGAACAGGGGTCCACACCAACACTTGGTCTCCGGGACTGTAGCGCACTTGCCGGTGACGGATGTTATAGCGCCGCGCATCTGAGACTTGCTGCTCACCGATGTGCAGCCGCGCGAGCTGGCGAGCCTCCTCAGCGCGCTGAGCAAACTCTTCGGCGTCAGTAGTTAGGTGCTCGGAGTCGTGGCACGGAAGCATAGCGTCCAGCATCGTCTGTACTTCGCGGCCGTAGACGAGGCGAAATGGTGTGAAGCGCGTTGTTTCTTGTACGGCGGTATTATACGCGAAGGTCACATAAGGCAGGATACGATCCCATGTTTTGTGCTGGACGTCGATGTACATAGAGATCATGTCTGTGATGGTCCTGTTTAGTCGCTCCGTAAGGCCGTTGGACTGCGGATGGTAAGCGGTTGTCTTTCGATGCCTGGTGTTGCTTAGTTGAAAAATTTCGTCCATGAGCTGTGCCGTGAACGCCGTTCCTCTGTCTGTGATAACAATGGATGGGGCACCATGGCGCAATACAATGTGACACATGAAGAACTGCGCTACCTCAGAAGCCGTGGCTCGTGGGAGCGCCTCAGTCTCAGCATAGCGGGTTAAATAGTCAGTGGCGACAATCACCCACTTGTTGCCGTCGGTTGATAGAGGAAACGGCCCAAGAATGTCCAAGCCGACTTGGTTGAATGGCTTATGAGGTGGTTCGATGGGTTGCAATAACCCGGCGGGCTTCAGGGGTGGTGACTTTCGCCGCTGACATTCACGACAGCCTTTAACATACTGTTTGACGCTTGCCGACAGCCCGGGCCAGTAATACATCTCGCGCACTCTAGCAAGCGTTCGTGAGGAGCCGAGGTGGCCAGATGTAGGCTCGTCGTGGCAAGTGAAAAGAATATCGTCCCGCAAGTCTTTGGGAACTACTAGGAGGTAGGCTCCGTCATTCGGGCGGGCGTTCTTCTTGTACAGCACATGGTCTCGTAGACAGAAGGACGTCAAGACGCGACGTAGATGGCGTGGTATGGTTGTTTGACGGCCCTCTAAGTGGTCGATTAGAGGTCGAATTTCAGCGTCGTCACGCTGCCATCTGACCAAGTCCGACGTAGTGAGGGCGCCCAGGAAGCCGTCGTCGTCCTCTGACTGTCGACTGACAGATTCGGCGGGAGCACGCGACAACGTGTCGGCGTCTTCGTGCTTGCGGCCAGACTTATAAACTATGGTGACGTCAAATTCCTGTAGCCGCAAGCTCCACCGTGCCAGTCGTCCTGAAGGATCGCGTATGTTCGCCAACCAACATAGAGCATGGTGGTCTGTCACCACTTTGAAGGGGCGGCCGTAGAGATAAGGGCGAAACTTCGTGATCGCCCAGACGACCGCGAGACACTCTTTTTCTGTAGTAGAGTAGTTCGCCTCGGCACGGGCCAGCGAGCGACTAGCATAAGCAATTACTCTTTCAATGCCGTCTTGACGTTGGACGAGTACTGCGCCAAGGCCGATGTTACTGGCGTCAGTATGCACCTCGGTGTCAGCCTCTTTGTCGAAATGTGCCAAGACGGGTGCTGACTGCATGCGTTGTCGTAGGTCAGCGAAGGCCGTCTGTTGCTCATGCGTCCAGGTAAATGGCGTGTCATCCCTGGTAAGGCGAGTCAGGGGTTCCGCAATCCTCGAGAAGTTGTCAATGAAGCGGCGATAATACGCACAGAAGCCCAGGAAGCGTCGGACGGCCTTCTTGTCGGTAGGAGGAGGAAAAGCTGCTACAGCGGCAAGTTTTTCGGGATCGGGTCGAACTCCTTTGCCGCTGACGACGTGTCCAAGAAACTTGAGCTCTTCATAACCGAAGTGACACTTTTCTGGTTTAAGCGTGAGATCAGCCGATCGGAGCGCTTCTAGCACATGCCGCAGGCGATGAAGATGTTGCTCAAATGTTTCAGAAAAGACAACTACGTCGTCAAGATACACAAGGCAAGTCTGCCACTTCAATCCAGCGAGGACAGTATCCATCATTCGCTGGAAAGTAGCTGGGGCTGAACACAAACCGAAAGGGAGCACTCGAAATTCATAAAGGCCGTCGGGAGTCACAAAGGCAGTTTTCTCGCGGTCTCGTTCGTCTACCTCGATCTGCCAGTATCCACTTTTCAAGTCGAGTGACGAAAAGTACTGGGCACGCCGCAGTCGATCTAACGTGTCGTCGATACGTGGCAGTGGGTACACGTCCTTTTTAGTTACGTTGTTGAGCTTCCGGTAGTCGACGCAAAAGCGTAGCGTTCCGTCTTTCTTTTTGACAAGAACGACCGGAGACGACCATGAGCTGTTGGAAGGTTCGATCACGCCGTCTTCAAGCATCTCTTGTACTTGCGTACGAATCGCTTCGCGTTCCTTTGCCGACACGCGGTAGGGCTGCTGGCGTATCGGGCGTGCGTCGTCGCATGGGATGATCCTGTGCCTTGTAACTGAAGTCTGGCGCACCTTAGACGAGCTTGCGAAGCATGCCCTGAATTCAAGCAAGAGCGCGTGCAGTGCTGCCTGTTTGTCTTGAGACAACTCTGAATTAATGTCGACGTTGCCCAGTGCCTTGTCAGCCATCCTCACTGGTTCAGGGGCAAAACATTCAGCAACGTGTTCTATTTCTTCGGCAAACGCTATGGAAGTACCGCGGAAAAGGTGTCGATGCTCGTTACTAAAGTTGGTGACTAGCAACTTAGATCGGCCATCACGAAGCTGTAGCACACTTCTGGCCGCACAAACACCTTGCGTCAGTAGATACGCTAAGTTACTTTCTGCGACCACTCCACCTTCGCGCAATCCACCGCACATCACTTCGACTAGAACACTGGCTCGTGGAGGAAGCGTAACACTTTCGGCGGAAACACGTAGCGCGTCGTCACGTCGTTTGTCAGCGTTTGTGTCGATTGCTTGGTCGGCTGAGAACGTGACTACACCTCCCCGTAAGTCAATAACAGCGCCGTATTCCTGCAGGAAGTCAACTCCAAGAATGACGTCGCGGGAGCATTCTCGTAAGACAAGGCAACTCGCCACGAATGTCGATCCTCGAATCCGAACTCTTGTCGTGCAGGTTCCCAGTGGAGTAACGACGTGACCACCAGCCGTACGAATCTGCGAACCATGCCAAGGTGTAATTACTTTCTTCAGAAACGTCGCCATCTTCCCGCTTAATATAGAATAGTCCGCTCCGGTATCCACTAAAGCGCTAACCGCATAACCGTCAATCACCACAGGTATGTCGAGCGAAAGCCGGTCATTCCGTTCAGCTGCAGTTGATGTCGGTCCGGTACCCTTCGTTACTTGCGTCGATCGGAGGTCTTCAGCGCGTCGTCTGCCAGCGGCCTCGCCCCCAAAGGTCGCTGGAGTTAGTTTTCCCGGCGGGGACTTGGCGACCGTCTGCTCGAATACCGCTGAGGCGATGGTGAAAATCGCCTTGGCGACGGTGAGCGCGACTGCCGCCCGGTTGGCGGTGGCATGCGTTGCTGAGCGAGATAATCTTCAATGTCCCGAGGTCGTTGGCCCAGTCGGGGTGGTGGCGAGTAGGCGGAAAAGCCCCGCAACCCAAGGCGTCGGTATGGGCACTGGCGGTACAAATGATCTGCCTCACCACAGTGGAAGCACAGAGGACGGCGATCCGGAGTGCGCCAAACATCTGACTTCCGAGGGGACATGCGTCGATCGTCGGCGTAATGTACTGGTTGCTCCTGCGGAAGCACAATCGGAGGAGCGGCATGGTGAAACGGTGGAGGCGTGCGTCGTTCCTCGATGTACGGCACCGGTGGGGCTGGTGGAAGTGCAACCGGATGAGCGGCCTGGACAAACAGCGGCGGGGACGAAGCAGGCTGTCTCAACACTTCTGCGTAGGTCGCACGGTGCTGTACAGAAGGTACAGGCGCGGTGTTAGCAAAAGGAAAGTTGGACCGGAGCGCTTGGTTCACTTCATCTTTTACAACACTTGTAATGGAGCTCACCGTGGCTTGTGGCGTGCCATAAACCTTCATTAGTTCTTCGCGCACAACGGTGCGGATGAGTTCGCGAAGGTTGTCATTATTGTTTCCAATGGCCGTCAAAATGTCAGTACTCGCGTTCACTTGCCGATCATAAAAGTTCGAGCGATGCTGAAGCATCTTTTCCATACTTACAGCCTCGGCTAAAAATTCGGCGACAGTCTTGGGAGGATTGCGCACCAGACCAGCGAAGAGTTGCTCTTTCACCCCTCGCATCAGGTGACGCAGCTTCTTGTCCTCGGTCATTCCAGGGTCTGCTCGTCTGAAGAGGCGCGTCATATCTTCGACGAACGCAGTAACGCTTTCGTTGGGAAGCTGGACTCGGGCCTGGATTGCTCGTTCGGCTCGTTCGCGGCGATCGGGACTGGCGTAGGTGTCTAGTAACTGACGACGGAAGTCGCGCCACGACGTCAGTTGCTCCTCACGGTTTTGAAACCATGTACGCGCGCCGTCCTCCAGGCAAAAGTAGACATTCCTACGTTTAGTCGCGTCATCCCATTCGTTGCATTCAGTCTTCCAGTCTCGACGTCTTCGAAGACGTCGCCATGGAACGACTTCGGCACCAGTGGATTTTGAAGCGTATACCGATTCGTCACTGAACGTTCCATACCGGTTGGGGTAGTCTGAAGCACTGCGATGTCTTCAGTATCTTCAGGAGGCAGTCCCCGGATCCTGCGGCTGGTCCGATGGACGGGAGTATCGACTAACACAGGGCTGGTGCTTCCGCTCCCAGGAGGAGTCTTCGGCATGAGTGAGAAGTACCCCGCACCTCCACCACTTTGCCACGCGCCTTCAAAGGGGGCTAACGACGTTTATTTATGAGCAGCTGGGCTCTGGAGAAAATGGCGGCGAGAGCTAACCATCGAGCGGGGCGGTTAGCACGCGCACTTCGTTCTTCTTGCGCCTCTGCGCTTGCCCTATTCCCACTACTACAGGTGACAATATAGGTTCACCTGTATTTGAACAATTTTTAACAGCAGAGATGTTTAAGCCGCGCGTAATGTGTCTGCTGAATTCGAAAATGGGGGCCGATCCTGGCGGTAGTGCTGAAAGGGTCCAAGCGCAATAACGCATACCCCTGTGAACTAGCGAAGCTGAGCCTGGCTACGTCTAGATAAGCATAGTTGGCACTACTTAAGCTTAGTCAGTCATCGATAACCAATCTATACCCAATAAATTGCTAATCCGGAAAATTTCGGAAAATGCTGGGGATGATTTGGTAGTGCTTAGCCTATCCCAAATACGTGGCCAGTACCTTGTGGTAGCCAATCGATAGCCAACGAATAGCTAATCAATAATCGACAAAAATCAATACATTCCGGGAAATGCTGGGGATGACTTCACAGTGTTTAGCCTAGCTCAAATGCGTGACCAATGCCTTGTGATGGGCAATCGATCGCCAATCAATAGCCATCGATAATTGATCAATAATCAGTAAATTACGAAACATGCTCTGGTTGACTTGTAGTGCTTAGCCTAGCCCAAAAGCCAGGACTGGCTAGGTGCCCATCAGCTCCGCTGTCTCTTTAGCGTTGCGCCTCCAGTGTAAGCTACGCTAATTTTTAACGCGATAGCGTTAAATGCCCCGTGTCGCAGAAAATCCGGCGTCGGCGTTGATGTTGCCGTCCGTGGCGGAGAAAATCATCCCCAACCAACCTGACCCCCGACCGCGCAGGCCTTCGCGTGGCGCAAGGTGTTAGTGAACAAACATTGAATTTCTCACAGTGAACTCTATCAGGAAAATGGTAAAGTACGACTTAACCAAAACCTACAGACCTGGTGCTGTCGGATTGTAATTTGAATGTACGAGAAAAGATAATTATGTTACCAGGGAACTCAAACACAAACCCCTTTTCCAGCATTTCCACCAGACCTACAGCTACGCGCTCGGGTAGCTTAATTGCGAAAATGTTATCCAGATGGCGCTCGCATCCTCGGTAGTTCAAATTGGCACTTCGCCTGCCAAATGCGTTTTGGACACACGCGCGCGTCGGGGCAGTAGTAAACAATTAATAAAATAATAAAAAAGGGGCTAGGGCCTTGACATTTGAACATAAGTTGACTTATATTGCCCCTATAAAAACGCCTTCCCAGCAATGCATTTCTGTTTAAAAATGTTGCCGATTTTAAGAGGATCGATGTAAGCTTGATCTTTGTAGGCTGGCTTTCCCAAGTCCTCTGTTGCAGTGAAACCTACTGAAAGAAAAATGCGTCGCGAACGGGGCCCGATAACGCTATCACGTTCCACTCTTAAAGGCGAAGCTTAAGCGTCCTCCAATTTTTTTTATTTCTCAGAGAGCACAATATACAGGGGTCGATCTATATTCGTGCTCGACCTATTTTGGAGTACATATTGTAGTTTTGTAGCTGGTAAAATTGCACGCTAACATACGTCATTACATTGAAATGTATGGCCAGACGCGCAAATAGTGAACAACCTCGGTCCGTTGGATTATATTCGACGGCCGACGACCGTGACTGCCACTATCGTTGCGATATGAATGATTGCTTTCCTGGGCACAAGTTCACCCAATAAAAAGTTAGCTTAATAGCACAAATTTTGGGCAGGGATTTCTCAGCGTTGCTGCAATAGGACAGCCCGGTGCAAGCGTATTGTTCAATGAGGACCATTTGTTACACCGCGTTTTACTGTAGAGTAATTACACCCATCAAGAAAGCGAGGGAAAGATAAGGATAAATGCAAGGCATAAAAATTAACCAGGACTGAGCCCTTGCACTGGGGCAAGGAGAATGGGGAGAAAGAAAATTATCAGAAGGAAAGATTTCCACCTACCGTGTACTCAAGTTCCAGTGTGCCTTCAACAAGAGCTCGCGTCACGTACTCTTGGAAACGCTTGATGGGCACGGGATTCGACGGACGACTAGGGGCTGAGCCTCCGGCAGCGGGAGCTGCTGACTTGCTGTCCGTGGAAATGTACTCGTTCATCTCCGCACGCTGCGTCTTACGATCGATTGCTGACTTCTCAACAACTGAAATGCAGACACGCATTGCAAGACTCACGGTTAGGTTGCCTCTAAGTTATGAAATGAGTGCCGTTTTGAGTTGACTGCTCTAGTAGTTAAAGAGGTACTGGAATTATAGTTTATTGATCATAAACTTGCAGGGAATTACAGATTGAGAAGGAGATACAGGAAGAGGTCCCGATACCCTCTATTAATTGCGAAAAAAGAAAAGAAAAATCGGTTCAGTGGAAATGTGATGGCGCTAAAGTACGCACACTGCAAGAAGATAACCATACAAGCCGACTGCGGGAGTCTTGTAGCTACCTACGTAAAGTATTTTCACGCGAAATCATTGTTCAATATAGCGACCTTTCACAATTTTCGCAGAAATGGTCATCAGGGCCCATGCTTTATGACGTGTCATATCGCTTTCCTTTCCTTCGCGTCTGTTATAGCGTGGTGCGTTCATTTGCCGTTCCCAGTGATAACCGTGCCCGGTGGTGGTGAAAGTAACGTCAGAGCCAATGAAGGCGGGCGGAAAGAACGATAAATGAAATAAAATGTTGCAGAATACGGCCGGGCGATGTCTACATTGAAAAATAATTTACGCCCTAAAATTGAATAAAGGTATAAATCAATCTTTAACTGACACCCTTACCCCCTTTTTGGTGTAATGGTGTCAGCTGTGTAACTATTTACACCCTCATTCACTTTCAAGGGTGAAAAATATTTTACAGTGTGCTGCAGTGCGCCTTCAAGCGTAGGTACCGAAGAATAGCAACCCCGGCAATAAACATATTTTTACAGCTCTATACTTGATGTATCCTTGGATACATCAAGGTTCTCTCTTGCGCAACCTCTCATCCCTCACCAAACAAGGGTGTTGCAGTGGAAATCAGGTGGCGGGTAGTTAAGGTTGAGACACTCGACAAATTAGTTTATTCGGGGTCATAAATATAACGATGAAACACGTGCATATTGCAGGCCGCTTCCAGTGAATATGTCTACCGCAGTGAGTGTGTCGCGAAATGACCCAATGCTGGCACCAAGGAAGAAGGGGAAAAAAAATGAGGCGAGGCCGTGACGTCACCCTTTGTGAAGCCTCCGCGACGCCGGAAGTCGGCCTTACTCCGTCGCCTTGTGGTGGCAGACTCTCCTCTCTGGTTTACATATTTTCCCTCCAGCGAGCAACACCGCCAGGCTGCGCGCACGCCATAGCGATCCGACCAACAAATATAATCGCGGTGTGCCGTCACATAACGTTGCCGAAGTCATGTCGTCCGAGTATTCTGCTCTACCAACTCCCCAAATTGGACCGTGAGGCAAGTTAGTGCAGCAATACGCGGTGTCCAGCACTGCATGCGCGCTCGTTTAACGCTTTTGATTCCTCCAGTCCCGCTTGGTCACAACAGCGGGGAGAGCACGGTCTAGCTGGCACTGCGGCACAAAGCGTAGAGATCTTCATAACAGCACACCAATGAAGCGCACATCACCATAACAAAACCGCCATTCTGCCACGACAACATGGCCACCAAAGCCAAAAAATGTCACGTGACTTCCTCCACACTTTTCTCCTAGCGCATGAAATGGGTCTCCGCAGTTTTTTCCCTTCCTCCGTGGCTACCACAGTGCATGCATACAAATTGTTTATGTTTTTTGGTGATTGTTTTTCAGCGGTCAACCACTATTTCAATATTAAGAGCCGGCGCCAGACGTGCCGTTAACGTATCGGAATTCACTCGAATGTTGCGGCCGATTATACAGCGAGGAAACCTTGCGTAATCAGGTTGCATGCGCGACACGAATAGTGTTGCACATTCTGCACCACACGCGAACACCAGTGATTACGCTGAAAGCTGCGACGAGCCATGTATAAGCAGCCGACTTGCTTGACCCGCAGATCAGTGGCCGGATTCACAATAACGTTCTTACTCTTGAACTGTTCTTAGCATCAGGTGTCAGCCAATCGTGGTATTGGACATATCATTAGCGAAGGCGGGCTGGCCAATGGAAAGCAGCACATACGATCGAAAAGCTTTGTGAATTCGGCCCCAGATTTAGACGAACGACTGCACTCACCGATATAGTCGTGCTTTGAGTGGCACAAGTTCGCTCAATAAAGCGTTAAATTCGCGACTCAAAGTTTGGCTACTGTCTCGTTCTTCACTATTACTACAACGTGATTATAGATTTCTCACCTCCCATTTAGAGCAAGTTGTTTTTTTTTTTTCGTTATTGTTGCAGTTTACCGGTAAGTTGACATTGAACCAAAAATATCATTTCATTGCAAAAATCTGAGGAAAAAAACAAACAAAAAAAAAAAAAACAAAAACACAGAAATTGATTGGGAATGTTGCATGACACAGAAACCACAATTAATTCGTTAAAAAACATACGTATCAACAATCTATCTAAGCAAACGCACATTTAGGCTCTTCCGCGACGCGCTCTTCTAGTACTACCGCAGCAATGTCAGGTGGCCAACGGTGACTTGAGCGCCTCCTGAAAAACAAAAAACAAAATAGAATAAATATAAGACACGGGTTCCGCAAAGATATTTAAATCATAGGCGATACATCATAGCCGAAAATGCACTGTAAATTTTAATGACCATGCTTACTTCAAGAGACATAATTAAGATCGTTGATAAAATGTGATTTCGCACTGCATTAGCTATATTTAGCACTGCCTTAGTCCCATAAAGCAAAAAGTTAAATTTTTTCTACCTCAGTTACATGTATTCCCTAGTTCTGTGGCTTGTACGTCGCCCTCAAATTCTTTATATGCCTAACATGAAACACTGAGAAGGTGCACTTGAAGTTAGGCTTCGAAGTTAGGCCTTGCGCTGATGTATTTAGAGTTGGAACATATGTAAGCTGAAGACGCGTACGTGTTTCGGGCATCATTGTGATTTGCGTAACGCTAGCAAAGAGTGTAGATAAAATGCCAACTGCCATACAACAATTCTGATATCTCTTTTTCTTTACAGCAGAAGCCGACATTTTCTATAACAAATACCTGCTTCAGCTCGCATGGCATTTTAGAACCCATGATATGATCAAAGACATAAAAGTTGGAAAATTTCACGATTTAAGCTAATATGATTAACGCAGAAGAATATGACTGATGGAACAGAAGAACATATGTCCCAAATGAAGACATTGCAATGCCAACCTTGTCAGGTGGCGCTCACATCAAGGAACCAAGAAAGAAGAATAAACATGGCCCAGGGCGCGTGTTTTGGAATCAGTCTTGCAACTTGTCGGTTTTTCTTTTCTTTCGCGCTTTACAGTGGTGACCTTGAAACAGAACAGTAATGACCACATAGCAACCATTGTAGAGAGTCAAGCTCTCGCCTCCACGATATTGACACGTGTACTTGTTTTTATCTTTCTCGGGTGACCGCCTTTCACTGGCTAACAATTGTTAAACGTTATCGCTCAGCGCAGGGCGCGCCCGCATTTATCGGAAGTTTCTCGAATGTTATCGATGGTTCTTTTTGTTGTCTGTTGTGACCGAACCTTGTGTACTGTGATTGCATGCGCGATGTAAATTGTGTAGTACTTTCCAGAAGACACGCGGGCACCAGCCCGCGTGTCTTCTGTCATGTCAGCGAGTCATGTATAAAAGCCGACGTTTTCGACCCGCATCAGATTTTTGACGATCGCCCAATGTGTTCGCTGCTATCATTGTGCTTTGAATGTCACTTTGCCTTTAGGGGCAGAAGTTCGCTCAATAAAGGGTGTTTCGTCAATTGCAGCTTTGTTACTGCGTTCATGACGGTCACTGCAACGTGACATCTGGTGGAGGTGCGACGCTGGCTGACGAAAGAGGTGGTGGAGCAGCAGAAAGCTAGTTTTAGAAGACAGCTGCTGGAATGTTCTACAAGGTGAACTTCATTGAACCTCCACCATCTGGAATCAACTCATTCCGCGTTCCTTCCCTGGATAAAGCTCTGTTTGTCCTTCATTTAGTCGGCGCGAGGAAGCTAGACAAGACATTGCCAGTAGCGACGGACGAAGACAAAGCGAATGAAGGGCAAGCAAGCGACAAAGTACAATGTACTGGTTGCCCGGATGATCTCGTTTTATTCTCGCAACGATGCCCGGATGCTCTCGTTTGAGTGCCCGGATAACAGCTCTGACTTTGTACTCAAGGTCACTTGAAGGTCGCCGACAACGGGAGCTAAAAGCATTTCATGCTTTAAAAAACTGACTCGCCATTCCGGCTCTGCGAATGTGGATTTCCAGCGAAGCTGTTGAAAACCACCAATACAACTGCTGAGGGAGGTATGCAATGCTTTATGGATTTAGATTAATGGTAGCAATGGTAATTTTGACAGCACGCCACCGCCCTAGCGGTGCTGCAACAACGTTGAAATTAGTTGATAGGCTGGTTATTTCATATACGAACGACTAGCGACCGTACCCCCCACGTCGCAAGCTGCCATCGCCGCGGCAGCTTGCGCAACAGTAATATTTACCGGGGGAAACGTATGCGGCGAGCGCTTCATGCTTCGCATTGCTATCACGAGCGTCTTATCATCAATTATGTGGTTCGGATGCTTATTCGAAGCTTGTTCTTTATTGAAACGTGTGCTGTTCTGTATGATGTATGCGGGATTCCAAAGAAGACGCTTCACTTAGCTGAGTGCTTGTAGCCTCTGCATTACGGGGGTATGAGCCATTGCATTGGGCGTTATGAGCTGTAGATGATGATAGTTATCTGTCGAAGTAATGCCACGAAGAATTCCCGGGATCCGAGCGATAGACAACTTCGCTGTAATATCATAACCTTTCCTATCACATGGATGTTAAAAGAACAGCAGACGGGGGTACATGAAACGGTATGTTTCCAAAACTCATGGCAGGATGTTGTCATTATATACAAAATAGCCCACTTCTTTATTTGCTCCGAGATTATTGATAGCTTTCAAAATTCTTATCTACCATCCACGAAAGCTCCTCTTTTCATCTCACAGGACGGGGAGGTTGCTCTGTACTCTTTTGAACAGTTCTGGCATTTCAGCTTAGGATTGAGCATGTAATGTGTTTGCTACGTGGTATTTTACATGTTGCAGGTTTTCAATGGCAAAAACAAGGTCAAACATATGGGCGCCTTTAGACTTACAGAACGGTGACTAAGCAGCAGCCATTATTGAGTAGATTCTCTTTTGCAACTCGCATACAGAGTTTGCAACGGAAATCTTTTAGTGGTTTTTTATTCATTCTGTGATAACAGTATCTGGAAATTATTCAGGAAACACGGACGAAACTTTTTTTACTCAATTCCTCGTCGAAACATCACTGCCTATGCGTGTGACCTCACAAGTTCAAAAGCTTTATTCTCGCATTTGGGTCATTTTTGGCTTCAGATAAGTTCTCAAGACATGCTTTCAGGCTGATCCTTTGGTTCCTTTACAGCGAGGTTGTAGTCCTTCATTAATGAAAGACAGATAGCTATACACACATGCAAATGCTGTCTAAATCAACGAAGTCTTCGACGAGATAGTGTTAGGAAGTGCAGGGCTACATCACCGCCCACATTTGGTTTCTGAGTCTTTTCTGTCTTACTATAATTCTTCTTCTCGCGATAAAATGGGACTTTTTACCACTCATGAAGCATAATGTGCTAATGCTCCTTAATTTAACATTTCTATTTATTGTACCTGCAAGGATAAAATTATCCGCTTGATGGGAAATCTAGTCAATGAAATTATTTGTCGCGACCAAAGTCTTCTCAACTTTGCTTTAGAAAGGCGTCAATTCGAGTAGTGCAGCCAGAGAACGCGCTATTGGAAGAAAGCCGCATAAAGGCTAGGACCGAAATTGAAAGCCGAGGCAAAGAACTGTTTGCAGAAGCTTTCTTCATTAGAATAAGTATAACACTAAGCCAAGCAGCTCTTTTGCAGAGAACACCTCCGGGCAGCATAATGTAGAAATTACAGGATACAGGGTGAAGGGGTGTACTTTTTCTGCCGCCATGATTACTCATATGGAACTACTATAGGATCATGAGGCGCTTGCGTTGATGCCAAGAAACACAAATGGAGAGTAGCTACTCAAGATGCCCAGAATTGTTAATATTTTGGCTCACGTGCAGGTTAGCACTAAGTTGAGAGAATACCAAGTTCTCTTCTCCATATCGACCAAGGCGTTAATCGGCAGACCATTTAAGATGATTTTGCTGAATTTTCCTACTGAAAAGATCCTCAGGATGCCTTGAGCATGGACTCATGTTGAACAAATACGCTTAAATACATGTTTGGCACTCATGCGAGGATGTTCTGAGGACGTCCTAACCTTCTCAAGTGCACGTCCTGAGGATGTCATGAGGATGTTATAGTACTTTTGAGACGGATCAATGTGAATGAGAACGTTACCGGGGCTGTCCGCCTCGTCGTTCTTCAACCGTAAAAGGGCGGGTGGTGTGTGCCGTGATAAATGACGCGTGTTGTAACAAAATACACCAGCACCAAGCCCTCATATCTCTATTCCAATTGGAACCACTGTTTTTTTAGGACAAATGGCGGTAAGTTCGTCGTATCGTAGCTTTGCATTGAAAGGTGTCTGAGGTAACATGGTGACGTGATGCGGGTATGTAACAGCCACCAATGGCTGCCATGCATGTCGGAAGGAAGTAGGTTTGGGCATGTTGTTTATTCATCGTAATCCAAATAACATGGTGCAGTTCAAATAACATGGTGCAGAAAGGACGAGGAACAAGTCGCGACAGGACAAGCGCAGGACAAGCACTTGTTCCTCGTCCTTACTGCACCATGTTATTTGGATTACGATGCATATCTGGTTATCGTTCTTCAGCGGACAACGTTCTGGGTTCCGCACCGACATGGGCACAAGTAACCGCTAAGCTGAAGACATGAGTTCCGATTTTATAATAGTAACAAGTGATTCCATAGGCCAGGGATCTTGAGCGGGCTGAGCTCCGGCAAAAGTAGAGAAAGTCACAAATCTTCAATAACCGCTTCCTTGGTAACTTGAACAAACTCTCGTCAAGAAGGATTACTTTCTGTGCACTCTAAATAACTATAATTAAAGCCGTTTAAAAAGAATGTTGTGGGAGAAAACAATTATGGACCCCATAAACGGGCTCTTCTTGCTTCTTCACGGCAATTTTATTATTTGTACACACAGCTTAAATCTTAGTAAAGATAACCGAGCTTACCAAGTACACGATCGCATACTTTTCGCGGGGTAATGAGTCGCGAGCTATATAAAAAAAATCTGAACCTTGCCTTTATCCAGACTTCTTATTAATCGTATTCAAAAATCACACTGAAACTCCTCCGGGAGTGTCCAAGAATGCGTAAGCATTGTGCCACTTGTTGATATCCACGCAGCCCGGTGTCGTTATCAATGTTATGAAACTTGATCCGACCAGTATAACCGACAGCGCTGCGGCGGCATACACTGGTGCGGACGGCGGCGTAAGGTGAACTGATGACGCAAGCAAACTACTGCAGGTGGCGGCGCCATGTGGGCTGATGATGTTCCGATCATTATAAGCCGTTATCGCTCCTTAGCACCTTATCAATCTCTGCCGCACCATTATGAACCGTGATCAACCGTACACCGGCGGCGGCACGTATTGCGCGGCCGCGCGGGCCTTGTCTTGAAAGAGATCAGTGATGTCGAGTGCTGATAGCTTCGTGTGCGCTTTGTTCTCGCCGCTTAGTTCGCGTTGAAGCGAGAGGCAGCACGAAGGTCAATCAGCTCACTGCTGCGGGCCCTAGCTTGAAAGCGATCGTCTTACGTGACGGACGGACGGACGGAGGTAGGTAGGGTTTCCTCGTTGGGTAGGCGTAGAAATGTTTACGCATTCATAAACACAATGCTTACTTCCGACAGCAGCACAGGATTCCAGTGGTAGCCAGAGCCATAGCAGCGAGGCATAGCAAACTTCCGGCGATGAAGGGCCAGTAAGTGTTGCCCACTCCACTGATGGGTTCCGAAATTCGTGGGTCGCTAGTCAGAACGCTTCCTTCCGACTGCAAAGGAAGTTGGGATGAGATTTCTTAGCGCTATCAACGTCGTCTTCATAAGGTCACTTCATCGATAAGTATTATCTGATGCTTTTATTCAACACTGACGTGAACTACCCAACAAGCTATTACGCGCTGCGGGTACGCATTTAAATAAAAGGCAGACATTTAGTTGCAGTTCTAATAGTGCTGAACTATTAGGTAATATTCCTACGTGAGTCTCACACCCAGTCTACCGAAAGTAAAAACCGCAAGAGCAAACTTATCAAAGGGTTTACATGTCACACTTCAAAGTTGCATTATGGTGCTTGTTTCAGTTTCAGTTTATTATTCTATAGATACAGTGAATGGGTTACGGATAATATACAGACGAGGGTCCCAAAGTTAAAGACTGCAACGGGACCTTCGGTTAACAATAACATTGAAAAAAAAACGTATGAAAGTTAAGCAAGTTATGCAAACCAAACAAAGAACAATCGCGTAAAATGTACCATAGAAAAATTAAGAAAATAGTTGTTAGTATACACTCCTATAGTGCATAAAAATGCTGTCTGTACATAAAAAAGATAGCGTGATTATTGATGTAATCTTAGCAATACAAGTAAAAAAAGCTTAAGGGCATTATTGAATGCAGGAAAGGGTGAAGATTCAATGGTATTGGGCAAAGCATTGCATAGTTTTATGGCCGTGAATGAGGTTGTCATTTTTCCATAATTAGAATGAACAATAGGTAGTAGAAAATTGTAGTTACGTGCAAACCTGGCATTGTTATTATTTATGAGATAACTGGAATCTATGAATTCGTATGAACACTGTTTATTAAGTAATTCACAGAACATACTTGTAAGATGATATTTGAACAAGCTCGAGACAAGAAGGATGTTATTTTCACGAAGTAACAGATTAGCACTCGCGAAAAAACCGCGGTTAGTGAGAATGCGTATTGCTTGATACTGTAAGTGCTGAATAGCCGAGATTATGACAGTAATATCTATTTCCCCAGCAAACAATGCCGTAATTAATGTGACTGTGAATGAAGGCAAAGTATAATGATAATAACGCGTCTTTGAAAAATACGCTCTTGATTTGATTAATGCTCCGATGCCGAAGGTACACTTCTGCTTAATGAAGGCAATGTCTTGAGAAAAATTCAGGTTAGAATCTAATTTGATGCCCCAAAATGATACGCAGTCGGAGACGGGAATGTGATGACCATCTAGAAAATGAAATTAAATTATGGGGTTTTACGTGCCAAAACCAGTTCTGATTATGAGGCACGCCGTAGTGGGGGACTCCGGAAATTTGGACCACCTGGGGTTCTTTAACGTGCACCTAAATCTAGGTACAGATGACCATCTAGAGTTATTTCATGCGTGCTAGGTAGTATTCTTTGGCTTGATCTGAAAATCATGAATTGAGTTTTCGTAGCATTAATAATTAAATGATTGGAAGAACACCATGCAACGATCTGTTCAAGTTCATTGTTTAGTTTCAAGATTAAGGTTGCAAAAGATTTGTCACACAAGGAAATGGTAGTATCGTATGCGTAGGGTACGGAATGTGCAGATTTAAGACACGTGGGTAAATCATTACTATAAATGGAGAATAGTAAGGGACCTAGTATGGAGCACTGTGGTACACCTTGAGGCATTGTTGAGACATAATGTATACCGGCACCAATTCGACATTGGTTACATGGTGTTTGAACACTCTGAAAAGTGCCCAATGTAACCGCATAAAATCACAGTGAAACCGCCACTTAACCAAGCTTCTGCATCTAGCATCATTCTGTCACGTTTTCGCATTCCTGGTCTGTCATTTTTTGCTTGTGGATTGAGTCATGCGCAGTGCTGCCGAAATTTTTTTTAGCGAGGTGCTATGACTAGACAAAAGGGCCATTACTTTTTCACCAAATTTTGCTGCAATGTCGCTAAAATTGTCCCTGGAACTGTCGAGTGAATTCTGAAAAATGTAAACTTTTTGAAACACTATAATATAGATCAACATGGCGCAACGCATCTACCAAAACACTTCACAATCATCTGTCGCCCGTGTGTGTCAGGAATTAGAAGCGAATTTAGCAGGAGGATGTAGCACAGTAATGGTAGTTTACTAGTATATTACTTTACTACTATATATATATATATATATATAGACACGTGTACATGTTTATCTTTCACCGGTGACCGCTTTTCACCGACTAACCTATGTTAAACGTTATCGCTAGACACAGGACGCGCCTGCATGTTTCCGAAGTTTCTCGAACGTTATAGATGCTTCTATCCGTTGTCTGTTGTCACCGACGCTTACGTAATCTGACA
The DNA here is from genome assembly GCF_013339745.2 of Dermacentor silvarum. Taxonomy (NCBI): domain Eukaryota; kingdom Metazoa; phylum Arthropoda; class Arachnida; order Ixodida; family Ixodidae; genus Dermacentor; species Dermacentor silvarum. The sequence continues at coordinate 18,890,199 of NC_051164.1, read as the reverse complement.
GTATCACTGACGCGAATGGTCCAGAACTTTCTGGAAGATACGCGGGCACCAGGGATTAATCTGGAACCTTCGATGACTCATGTATAAAAGCCGACGCGTTTCGCCGCCGATCAGATTTTCGACGATCGCCGACTGTGTGCGCCGCTATCGTAGTGCTTCGAGTGTAACTTGCTTTTGTGGGCAGAGGTTCGCCCAATGAAGAATCAGTTTCATCATTCGCAGTTTTACGACTGTTTACTTCATCGTCACTACTACGTGACTATATATATATATATATATATATATATATATGTATATATATATATATACCACTGATCTCCACTATAATTTGCTGGATGCCGCATCGCCGCTCACCGCGGCGGGCGCAAGTGAAGTCACCGGAAGTTAGGAGACGCCCGGCGGCTTGTCCCGGAAGGAGGTGTCTGCTGCCTTTACCAGTGCGCGTTTTAAGGGGATCAAGCTGCGTTAGAATGGTTTTTTTTTTCGTTCTTTTTTGCGCAATAACAGTTATTCTTTTTTTTCTGTCAGGAACATGCCTTTTTGCCAGTCTGAGCCTGTATTCTTGTAATTTTATTTACTTAAAACAATAATATTGATGACCAGCGTTCGAGTGTCCATCATTCACAATAGCGACGCGATCGGCGCGGGATTCCAGCTTTGGAAAGCAGCTGCATAGAATTACGTGAAACATGGCATCACATCAGGAACTTTCGATTGCAGTAGGGATGTCTCAGGATCGATCGCGATTGGGCTCGCGCAAAACGGCCAACCACATTCGAGAAATTCGTTCCCGATCACGCTTGAACGCGATCGAATATGCTCGGCTACTTATGCGCCAGCAAGGAAACATTTTCCATATTGAATATGTGCTCTAAATTCCGCTTTGCTGTTTTCAGACGGAGTTTATGTATGCTCGTGAGTGATATAGCCAGTTTACAGTGCATGGTGTTATAACTCCTCACTGATGTCCTCCCTTTAACAGATAGCAAACACGGAGTGGTGAATAACAAAAAGTTTGGTGAAGAAAACTCATGCGCATTTATTTGAAATCATATGTTAACTCTATTAACGGTGCAAGGATATGGTACAAAGGATGCAGGCTAATGCACAAAACATCTTGTTTACTATTAAAAGAAAAAAAGCCGGCAGATCCCACGCCATGTGGGAATCGATGTTATGCGAAGCAGTGTGCGGGGAGCCTACAACGTTAACGAAACGACCATGAGAGCACCAAGACGTAGGCGGCTCTTTCATGACCTACATGACACGCATGTCATGAGTCCTCGGGAGTCCCTTTAGCTACACCTAAGAGACCTTAAGGCGAAAGCCATAGTCATGCTTATGACTATGACTTCGGCCATCAAGCTTTAGCCTTTTCCTTCACTTAGTACCACATCCGAACCCATTCCGTTGGTTTTTGAGTGTTGATTTTTTTTCGCTGAGTCATCGTCATTTTTGCTGAGCCATGCTCATGGCTGACTTCTACCAGCCCCCTTTAGTGTTTCCTTCACTTAGTACCCACGTCCAAACCCGTTTCAGTGGTTTTTGAGTGTTATTCTTTTCGCTGGGTCATTGTCATGACCTACATGACACGCATGTCATGACATTTGTGTCATGACCTATCACTTATGTTCGTCATACACTCCTGTCCTACTATGCCGATTTCGGTACCGACCAAGTTAACGAAACGACCATAAGGGCACCAAGACGTAGGCGGCTGTTTCATGACCTACATGATCGACACGCATGCCGTGACATATCATTTATGTTTGTCATATAATCTTGTCATAGTATGCAAACTTTGGTACATACCAAGTTAACGAAACGACCATGAGAGCACAAAGACGTATGCAGCTAGATAGACAGATAGATACTGTCAAAGTAGCAAATGTTCACCAAGGAATGCTTCGCATTAAAAAAAGAAAAACATTCTGGGATCTTTCTTTGTGCACACACTTCAGCAATGCTGATGACTACTGGTTGTGAAAAAGAATGTTAAAATGAATTGAATATCGTAGGGACAGCATCAGGTCATAGCCGCGTTCGTGCTCGCGTGCGGTCGAAACACGACTCCGCGAAGTGGTCGCTACAAAGGCTGCTTCCCGGTGATGGCCTCCACTTGTCTCGCCTTAAGTTTGCAACCCATCGACTGCAAAAATCTCTCCGAGACCACGGGAACCTCTGCATAAAATAAACCAACTTGTAGTGCCTGTGGTTTGCAGTGTTGGGATGCACGCCGAAATGCCAGCGGTACAGCCTTGGTTTTACGCAACGCACAATGGAAATTACACTGATTTGAAAAATGCTTACGCGTGAAACATTTTTCCAAAAGACTTCTCCGGCCTGCGTGTGCAATTCACGGCACAACAAGCAGGCATTTTTGGGCAGAAAAAGAAAACACGTCGAGCGCATGGGAGCTGCAGAGCGATGCGAAGCCGCAAACGGCCGACTTCCGGGACAAGGCCTATCACTTCCGGTAGCTTCAGTTGCGCGCGCTCGAAGCGCCATCCAGCCCCCTATAGTACAGATCAGTGATATATACATATATTGAAAGGGGGAAAGAGGTACTGGGATCGATACCCAGCAGCTCCACCACATGAAAGGGGGATTTATTGAAGCTCGTCCGAGCTTCAATAGGGGCGAAGCTCTTTAGGGTGTGGGTCGTTCCCTCCTCTGTAGTAGTAGTAGTAGTAGTAGTAGTAGTAGTATGTAGCCACCTGTAGTTTTATGAAGTGTTTACTAGATGGCGTTCCGCTTCCACTTCCGGTTCCGGTTCCACTTTGCGCGCTTTCCGTGCGAACGCGTGCAAAACGCCGACGGCGTCGGCAACAGTTCTGCGCGTTGCTGGCGCTGCTGCATGTCCAAGTTTATATAGCTGATAAAACTACCTTGAGTAGACCCCATGGCTGCTTTGCATACTACTCAGGGTTCCCCTGCGGGAAGATGGTGTAATTTTTATGCACAGTCCTAGCTGTTGGCATCAGCAGCTCGAGCTCGGGTCTTGCGCCGAAGCGATGGCAGAGCCCACGGCGCCTACATGCATATTCCCCACTATATATATATATATATGTATATATATATATATATATATATATATATAATATATATATATATATATATATATATATATATATAATTTAAAAGCTTTAATTTAAAAGCGATTTTTTACCTACCCAGTTCTTGTTTCACCTTTCCCATCAAATTACATGTTCTCTTCTTCCTGCTCTAATTTTCAATACGCGCCATATTTCCCCTTTGTCGCTGGCTTTGCACTGTGCGCAATGTCACTAAATATACCGTATAGCACATATTTGCAGTACTATCAATATTCGGAAACAAATTTATCGCACCACTACTACCGGCCCGAGCGCGGCGATAGGTGATTGGGGTGATGTTGGAACTTGCCGGTTCAGTCTGGCCGCCGAAGTCGCCAATTGCCGCGCCTCTAGCCCATCTTTCCGGATTTATACTTTAATTAGAATGAAATGTATGTCCACCCTCACGAATAAAACATATTTCTCTTCGAATAATCTGGTGGCACTCTGGAAAAACTAAACGTTGTACCCATTTGTGAGGATGGGTACAACGTTTACGTTTTATTACTTCATTCCACGGGGAATGAAGTAATACGTACGTTTCCGTGAACATCTAATAATGCCACGATACCGTACTACCTATAGCGAGTGTTGTCTGGTAACATTCTCCGTACTCTGTATATGCATTAAATTGCATAGCTCCGCATAAGCAGGTACTTATTCAGCTGACCTTTTCATCCAATTGATAGGTCTCAGTCGTATATAGCCAACTACTCCGTAGCGTGCCGAGCTCACCCTCGCTCAAGGGACTCAACTTGCTAGTGAGACTTTCACCGCATATACTGAGGGGATATTGTGGTTGTGTAAGCAGGTGAACCCAATTATGTAAGAAGAAAAAGACGGCCATCTACTCAAGGGGATCGCTGAGGACGTCTGCAATTTCCTCATCGGCAGGGATAATATGAACTCGGTTTCTGACGTCATACGACATTTCCGCACCTTCGAAACCTAGAAGACGCGCCGAATAACTACCAAGTTCGGTCTGTTGGCCAGTGTAACGACGGTGGCAAGCGTTGACGTGAGCTCGTCGTCGGACCTGGGCTCAACGATACGCCAATCGTTCGTGAAGCGCTACTCCGACGCGAAGACGTTCGTTCATGCGCACCACGTTTTGCTAGTACCTGCTCTTCGCAGGACGCTGAATTCTCACGGCCTACTCATATCTGGCAATCAATGAACGCCGTGGACGTCGAAGTCCGACCACCAACCCTGCTCTCATCTCACCCGCCAATATCGACGACCCTCAAGAGGTTATGATACGGATACCGGTGTTAGTGATTCTGCCTATTCACACGTGTGTGTCTACCTCGAAGAGCAGCGCATGCATCGATCTCCGCCTTCCCCTGTGTGTTATCACTGCGGTGCACCTGGCCACATCGCACGGTTCTGCGCACGCCTACAGTCATCACGGTAAGAGCGACCAGCTGTGCGCCCTCGGCTCTATGATGGACCCCCCGGTGCTAGGTGGCCGACCTGCACGAGGACAGACGAAAGGAAGACGTTGACAACACGACATAGCGCATTGTGTTGTCAAAGTCTTCCTTTTGTCTTCGTCCGCTGGCGCTAAAAATGTTATCCAAGTTAGAAGTACCAACATGCCCAATATACATCTGCGTTGCAGAATACTGGTCTATAGGAGAGCCATATACATCTTTTCTGTCCACTTTAAATGCGCTATTAGATGCAATTTATATTTTTTCATAGCTGAATTGCAGCGTTAGGGAGAAACTTGATAGTTTCGTTTTCTGAAAACTTGCGACATTCAAGTATATTTATTTTGGAATATGGACGGCCTAAACTGAAAATTTCATGCCAACAGTCACTAGGTTCTAACTTTTATTATAAATCCAACAAACCTAATCAAATTTGGTGCTGTGGTTGCCGAGATAAACGATTTCTCCTTTCCCATGTATTTATATAGGAGCCCTCGAGCTCAAGCTTCCTCTTAGGAAAAGAAAATACAGAATGCCTATGAAGGCCTGTGGTGCACTGAAACGAGTTAGGCGTGGCGGCTTCCAAACTGAAAACGTGTTCAGCCAAAAGTGAACAAATCTCTGCAGAAGCCAAAACGTGTAACACATTTGACCAGACCTCATTGGTTGGCGTTTCCGCGCGGAAGCGGAAACATCTGACTCTTTTGACTATAACATATTGCATGCCAAATACTCTGATTTTGGCCCTCTCATTGCAACCATGAAACTTCAATCTCGCAGAAGTTAGTGAGACACAATTTTGAGTAGACATGCACGATTCGAGACTCCGGCCGGCCAGTTATACAGCGAAGCTGTATACCTTTACCAGCCAAAGAAATTTTCGTGTCGTTGGCGTCAGCAAAAAAAAAAACAAAACGCCAGGCTAAAAATTGAATAACAACCGCATATCTCCTTTGAAATCTGGCGTACAGCATACAGCGCAGCACTCGTTTTCAAAAAAAAAAACCCCACAAAACAAGCATCAAAACCGCATGATGGATGATAAGCCACGCGTGAACAATGGGAACACCCTCCGACGCGTTCCGGTAAAGATTAGGTTTACAGCTGCTTCGAAAGGGGTTGACGTTATTCAAAACTCTCGTGTGAAGTGCAAACCGTATAGTGTATGAGAATGACGTCTGCGAATAATGCGAAGCACGTTCCTTCTCCCGCGTATGTTTCCCGGTAAAGATTACGGTTGCGTAAGCTACTCTGAGTGGAAAAGTACCCAAAAGCATAGAAATCACGTAGTGACGTCACCATGGTCTAGAAGCTCAACATTTCGACAGAATTACCTGTCTGGTTGGGAAAATTGATTAAGACTTAGAGATTGACACCAACCAAATAAGAAATTTACTAGCCCGACGTTTCGGAACCAATTCGGCTTCTTCTTCAGGGGGTATTCTTCGGAGGTGGCGGTGTGCCGCTTTTAAAAGGTCCGTCGTAACAAAGGAGAGGAAGGGGGAGAGAGCGTAAGGTGCGGAGACACTTGGCAGGGCACCTGTTCTAGACAGACAAAATAGGTGGTGGGGGTGGGGTGGTGGGGGGGGGGGGGCTTCGGCGTCGCTGGTCGGCTGGGTTGACCGATGCTGGGAGCCCTTTAGTCGCGAGAATGCGTTGACGAGAGACAGGGGGGGGGGGGGACGAGTTGTTTTGGTGTTGCTGACCTAGAGCGGGGGGGTGCTTTCTTCCCTTCGTCGCGTCTGCAAGGCCATGAACATACAAAGAAGGAAGAATGCCCTTCACGCGGTTTATATTACCCGCCGTGTTCTGGATGTGCCAAGACTGTCCACCAAAAGGCCGTCCACCAAAAGAAAAAGCTCAAGGCGTCGTCTATAAAATCAGCTGTGCCGACTGTCCGGAGTCGTACATCGGGGAAACCAAAAATCTAAAAGAAAGAATCAGACACCATGAAAACGACTTCAGAACATTCAACCGAATACGCAGCGCCGTCGCCGAACATTCCGAAGACGCCGACCACAAGATTTCTTTCCAAGAAACCCAAATCCTTCAAACAGAGACAGACTGGCGAAAAAGGCTACTACTCGAGTCTTGGCACATTCAGAACACGGCGGGTAATATAAACCGCGTGAAGGGCATTCTTCCTTCTTTGTATGTTCATGGCCTTGCAGACGCGACGAAGGGAAGAAAGGACCCCCCGCTCTAGGTCAGCAACACCAAAACAACTCGCCTCGCCCCTGTCTCTCGTCAGCGCATTCCCGCGACTAAAGGGCGCCCAGCATCGGTCAACCCAGCCGACCAGCGACGCTTCGGCCCCCCACCCCCACCACCTATTTTGTCTCTCTAGAGCAGGTGCCCTGCCAAGTCTCTCCGCACCTTACGCTCTCTCCCCCTTCCTCTCCTTTGTTACGACGGACCTTTCAAAAGCGGCACACCGCCACCTCCGAAGAATACCCCCTGAAGAAGGAGCCGAATTGGTTCCGAAACGTCGGGCTAGTAAATTTCCTTATTTGGTTGGAGTCAATCTCTAAGTCTTCACCATGGTCTAGCAACTCATTCAGTTCATTCCAGGCTACGACGGATAGACCACGGAAAGTAAAGACGCCAGAAGAACAGCGTGAATATAATGTCGTTGTGAAGTAATAAAGGGTGTGGTTAAGTACATTTCACTTGTCTCTGGTTTCACTCTTTGTAGAGCCACGTGTGTGAATTCAAGACACATCACAATGGGTAATCGTTGTGGGTGTCGTTTACAGCTTCGCTGTCCAACCACCATCACAGCGTGGATTGGAGCCACAGTTTTTGGCTGTACTTCTTTATTGGAAAGCGCTATCGTGACCAGAGAGCGCGGAAAATTCGTAAAACTTTTTGCATCAGTTAAAGTAAGGGTACCGCATGGGTACACGGTCACCATCTGTTTACAGCAAGGAAATCGAGTTCTCTTTGTTGTCTTGATTGCGCCTAAGTTTTGTGTTGTTATTGTTTTCACGGACACGTTTCATGGAGAAGAGGCGACTTAAGTCCATTCGAAAAAACGAGGGAAAGAGAAAGGATCTGCTATAGGTAAAAATCCCCTATCCTACGTTTAGAGAAATAAGAATTCCCTAGCCTAAAGGTTGGCATAGGTCTAATACTCCGAGTCTCATTTTCGTCTCATATTTTCTAACCTCTGCCATGAAGCATGATGAAGCGTAATGGCAAGCTTTCAATTTGGTTGATTTTGCCCGAGAGAAGCAAAGGGGAGAATATACTTGCCGATTATTGGCGCAGTGAGCCGGTAGCCATACAAGGTTTCCTGAAAAGAATAGCCATTCGTCACCAGACATCTTTCACGAAAACAAATGCTGTGTCAACGATTATGCTTTTTCCAAATGCTTTCTTTCGAAGCTGTAAGGGCTACCACCATTCGAGGGTGCACAAATCATGAGTTGAGACCTTTTTGAACATAAACTAGGTCGACTCTTGCATCATTGCCGGTTTTCGATTCTAAAAAAAAGAAATTCACCGGTGGTTACGATACTCTGAAATGCGAAATTTGAGCTGATCGCGTGGGTGACGCGTGGACGCGATTCACAGCAGCCGCCGCCGACAGACCTCCCAGACGGCGCCATCTCGGAGCCATCGTCGCCGCACTACGCTTTTCTTCTCACGCTTTCGCTACACCCTCCTCCTGCTCCGGTTTCCTCCTCGCGTCTTTCATCCCCAGCTGCGCTCTGCGTTCGCTCTTTCATCCTTCGCTGCTCTCGTTCGCTCGGTTACGCCGACGCTCGCCGCAGCAACGGGTGCCTAGGAGCTGCGCTCTAAATGTCTAAACACAGCAAGCTTTGAAAATATGCACTCTGCGCATTCATATGTAGCAGACATGCAAAACAGCTGCGAACCCGGCTGGTCGGAATGCTCTCATTTTCCAAGATGAGCTGTGTCTGCGTTAATGGTGAATATCAGCAATCAGCCACTGCAACTTAGGCGCGAAAGAGCTAGATTAGCCGTTTATATCCATTACTACACGGAGTATTAGGACGTTCGTCTGCACATTTCTCACCCTTAGACTACTGCCTGGTTTACATGAACTCGGCAAGAGCGAGTCGAGTCAGAAGCCGAGCCGATTCATCTCAGCTCGACCGCGTTCATATGAGTCTTGCCAAGCGGATAAGGCGAGTCAACCCGCTCCTAGCAGGCAGGGTAACCTAACTTGCCTTGACATTCGCTCTGCTCGACCCCCTAGGGTTTACATTGTTCCAACAAAATGATTTGTGCGTGACAAGCCAAATCAACACTTGATCGGGCTGCTGTAAACGCAGCCTAAAGTATAATTTGACATATTTATTGCCGGAAGCCTATTGGAAAGCTCGAGCATTGGAAACCTTCCACGAATGAACATCATTAGCGAGATCTTGAGCTGAGGCCGTACACTAAGATGAAAACAACTGTACAGGATAGCTACATTACTTTCTTTGTCCTTCGCCTGGTAACCATGTGCTGTAATTCGTTGTATACCACAATAAGAAGCAAATCCTGCTACTACTGTCGTCAAGTCTTCCAGTCGAGTTTTGTTGGAATTGATAGAGCGCTGTAATCAATAATTCGCACCACAATGCATCAGCTCGGCGTCCCCAGCGCCTACACAAACAGCACCGGCAGCTATCCACTTGGAGTATCGCGCTTCAATCGCTCAGTGTTGTACAATGCCTGACAATTTAAACGCGATACTCCGAGCGCATAGCTGCCGGTGCTGTTTGTACCACCGGTAGGCGCTGGGGACGCCTAGCTGATGCACTGTGGTATACAATGAAAGCAAGAGCACTTGGGACGCAATGTGACTGCATCTGGCCCCCCAGCGGTGGTCGGTACGAAATGCGCCCACCACCATGCGGTCTGATTATCGCGTTTACATCGCTGAGCGCCGTACCACAAGGATTTGTATAATCGGCTCTCTCGTACCGTACTTCATAGTGCAGGCCAGCTCACTCTTTGCTTAACGCAACGTTGTCAGCGCAATGGCTCACTCAGAAAGGGACATCCATATTTAGTCGAGGATTCGCACAGGTGCTGTATCAAATAATATCCGATCGATACCCCCCCCCCCCCAAAAAAAATAAAAAAATTAAAAAAGCGATGGCGAGAACCTACGTTGCAAAGTTTCGCAATAAATGTTTAGAATCGCAAGTAGAAAAAAAAATTAGTGCTCTGATTTTTACATACACCTCAGTTTTACAGTCTCCGGAACAACCGTGCATTCCCACTGCATCATCATCATCATTATTAGCCTATATTTATGTCCACTGCAGGACGAAGGCATACACGACGTTTATCTTGCGAGTTCTTACTACTTACACCCGAGAAATTTGTCTCAGCCGCCCATCCGAAGCTGTACGGAGCACCGGCTTCGAGTGGAGGGTTGGCGAAGCCACCGACGGTGTCTCCAGCACCCACGACGAACCGTATCCCATCGCCAACTTCCTCCGCTGTGAAACTGGCTCCCACGTAGTACCCGAGGTGCAAGTCTTCCGCGGAACTGAAGTTCACAAGCCTTATGGGCGCCACAACTTCGTGCACTTTCTTCACGACCAGCAAGTAGTAGGCTCTGAAAGTACAATGCAGTTACGCACTTCATTATGACTTTAATTAAAACAAATATAGCCTTATTTGTTCATGACAGGTGTGGCGGTCTCGACGTTGATAAATTGCCAGGACACCGCTCTACGTACCGTAATAATTAGGTATATCTTCAAAGACGCACATCACTCGGCATTTTATGCATTATGCTTAGTAACGGCAGCCACTGTGTACAGGAATGTGCCATTCAGTCATGCAAATCGTCTAACGTAGACGCTGCAGCACATCATTCAGCACGGTAATCTTCTTAGCAACTAAGGGAAATAACATACAATTTGAATCGAAATAATGTTTTTCTGGAACAAAATTTCCTGAACTGCAGGAATGTGCGGTTTCCCTCCTCACATTTCCACGCAATTATTAGAGTTTTTGTATATTATATTGTAGGCGGGTGTAGCGCTAAATGCACAAGAAAAACAGCAACATGCACAAAAAAAATACAAAAAAGAACAGCGAAATGCACAAGGAAAGCAGCCCGTTGCGCTGTCATAGTAACGTGCTGTCAACCTTGTGCCTTCACCTGTGTCCGTGTATTTAATATGTTACAGCCTGTAATATGAACAAACAAGTAGACCGTACTATCATGTTATTTTGTATGCACTTTTCTGATGACTTTCAGCGCTCTCAACGGAGGCAACTTCACTAGCGGTTTCGTTTATTCTTTTTCCCCCCATTTTCACTGCATAATTGTTCTGCTCGAATGCGCAATGTCCGTGAGGTGGTGGTAGTGCTCGTGGTGTGTATTTCTGTTTGCGTGTGAATTTCCTTGCAACATCTCTTTTCGGTGAATAAAAAGGCGATGACGCCGACCACAAAAGAGAAAAACAATGAATTAACGTTTCGGCACCCAGAACGGGTGCCATGTTCACAATCTTCGAAACGTCAAAATCGAAACGGTAATACATTGTTTTTCTCTTTTGTGGTCGGCGTCGTCGCCTGTTTATTCAATGATTATTCCCGACCAGACGGGTGCACATGTGCGGGAATAATCATTGTGTTGATTATGGGAATAATCTTGTGTTGCAATATATTGTTACGATGAGGAAGTCACATATAAATATGTATTTACGCTATTTATAAGAGAAACAAAGATACATAAAGAAGATGGCTGTCTAGATCGAGTCCACCTCTACACGCCAAATCTTCTTCTGACTGGCGCCACTCTCGGTTGCGCCGTAACAATATATCCTGTGTGAGTCTAGTTGAAACAAAAGGGGGAGAGTGACGTCCGGTTAACATGGCTGTTATTGCGATGATTAATGTCGTCCTAAATATCGTTGTTGTGCCATCGCTATTGTAAATGAACAGAACTAAAAAAAGAAGCCACATGTTGAAACGTCCGCGATTGCCATCAGCGCAAAAACTTCCCGTGCCAACAACATCACCAAGAATTCTTAGAAGGAAACTCTGCGATTTTGCGTTAGAAAATCCACCGTTCATGTTGAAGGCACATGTGCCTAGCGTCCGTCCTGGCTGTACACCAGCGTGCTAGAACGTAAGAGCGATGCGCTCTTTGGAACGCGCAATGCTACGGACAGGGCGTGGCCGGACGCGCCGGACATTATCCAGCGTTGATACAGGTGCGCACCTATCATAGTTCAAGAGATCGTGTCACTTTTGGGGCGTCATTATCGGACAGCGTCGCTATATTTTCGTAGTATGCACTGTAACTGCCGTAGCGACTTCTGGCCAGCGCTGATTTGCAACGGCTGGTTCGTATTTCGCACGGCAGCAGGATCTAGGGACGTATTCAGCGACGATCCCTTTCGCGTGACGTAGTGCTCAACCAGCCAGTCAGCTCATTCAATTTGGTCACCCAGCCAACCAGCTTGCGCCTGACGGCCGAGGCGATACTACCGCCGAAAGTGATCGTCGCAGAATCATCAACATCAACATCATCAGCATCATCATCATCATCATCATAATCAGCCAATTTTTATGTCCACTGCAGGACGAAGGCCTCTCCCTGCGATGTCCAATTACCCCTGTCTTATTTCCACCTGCAGATTTCCTAATTTCATCACCCCACCTAGTATTCTGCCGTCCTCGACTGCGCTTCCCTTCTCTTGGCACCCATTCTGTAACTCTAATGGTCCACAGGTTATCCACTCTACGCGCTAGATGGCCTGCCCAGTTCCATTTCTTTCTCTTAATGTCAATTAGGATATCGGCTATCCCCGTTTTCTCTCTATCGGTTATTCCCGCCGCAGAATACGTATCCTGAACTTTCACAAAGTCGAGCATGGTCGTCATTGAAAAGATTATGATAACCGCGGGCTAGCAATATTACGAAACTACATGTTAAGCACGACGAGTGGGAGTGGGCATGTCAGCCCCCTCTGATTCAAGGCGAGGCTGCTTACAAGAACATCAGCGCGAGGCGCTATGAAGGCATTGTTGCATTATTTAAAAGAACACCGGGCTTCGTGACGAATTGTAAGTGTACACTGTGTGACATGGAATGCATTCGTAGGACGTAGACACTGTGTAACACTATGCAACGCCTTCACAGGCTGGGTGACAGCGCCCGCAGAAACAGTTCTGTATTGTGTGTTTTTATTTTTATTTTATTTTCGTAGTCTTTTTCTCTCATCTATCGCATCCCTTTCCCCCTTCCCAGTACAGGGTAGCTAACAGGAGACAATCTCTGGTTAACCTCACTGTCTTTCCTTTGCCTTTCTCTGCTTAAATAGTGGTGGAAGACGACAACGACGACATAGGAGAGTGGAGTGCGCAAAGGCTTCTGGGAAAGTTCAGCATGCGAAAACTTACGTCAATGGCCCGTTGTGGAAGTCGACCGGAGTCAGATTGAGAGTGACTGTGTTGCCGTCCACTGCGTCCACTCCGGGTGCTCGCTTAATTACAGGAACTGCGTAAAAAGGAGACAGCTGTAATGCTGCATGGTTCAAGTTTCATTGCACAAATGCTGAAGCGGCAATAAATTATGTATTCGGGCATGCGCAGATATCTCGACAAAATAGTGCATCTATCTATCTATCTATCTATCTATCTATCTATCTATCTATCTATCTATCTATCTATCTATCTATCTATCTATCTATCTATCTATCTATCTATCTATCTATCTATCTATCTATCTATCTATCTATCTATCTATCTATCTATCTATCTATCTATCTATCTATCTATCTATCTATCTATCTATCTATCTATCTATCTATCTATCTATCTATCTATCTATCTATCTATCTATCTATCTATCTATCTATCTATCTATCTATCTATCTATCTATCTATCTATCTATCTATCTATCTATCTATCTATCTATCTATCTATCTATCTATCTATCTATGCATTAACAACCCGGCGCTTGACCGTGGATATGAAACGTGTCATAGTGGGAACAGCCCAGAATCTGAATAAGGCATCGCTGATTTATGATTGCTCTAGTAGCATGAAATCGCGTTTTGATCCAGCGAACACTTCGATAAGACTCGAAAGCAGACTTGATAAAGTACTTATTAAAATGTGACGTCGAGGTCCTGCCATGGTACGCGCGTCGCATAAACGCAAAAGAGTGTGTGAGGTAGCGACTGCAGTCTAATCTTATCACTGTCTGGTTTGAACAGCTGATTTATTTTATAGTTATTTAAATGTTAAACAAATGAAGTTTTTTTTTAATTACCCAACTCGATATTGAGCAAGAAGAGTAGGGACAACCGAGGAACTAATTTCTTTTGTTGGTCACAATCATAAAACATAGCAGGCAACGAAGCCAGCAAAGTTAATTGGATATGTTTATTGAAATGTAGAAATAATGAGGTAAACTAAAACGAAAGTGGCCGAAAAGATAACTTGCTGTAGTTGTCGCGTATCGGTGCTCAGGGTGCCCTATTCAAAGTCATCGCGCGGTCAGAATTATTCCGGAGCCCTCCACTCCACTCTCGAAGTGTTGTGTTAGGAATTAGGCCCACACAATATTTCTATGAGAGTTCCGAACTAGGTTGATTTACTGCCCTTATGTAGACGGACATCAGAGCGAAACACTGAATCAATTTACACTAATAAAGTATTCTTTCAAAGGACTAGTTTATTTAGCCATGATAGGCTTATTATTAAAGAAAGAACAAAAACAAAGATCAAGTTTTCATTCTTTTTTCAGCTGAGCGTCCTCATCCCAGTGCTGGTACGTCAGCGTGACGTCATAAATTTTAAGGTACCTTTCGCGTTCGGACCACCGTGGCCACGTAATTTTTTTAATTCGCTACGTTACGACTCCGGATTCTTTACAGTACAGTGTAGCTGGATCTGGACCGATAATAAAGTTGACCAGACCTGACTAAACGCCATCGGCATTCGGGACGTCAAAGCCAGCTTCGTCTTACGATTAGTCCTGGCTCTCTAAATCAAGTTCCCGTGGTTTTGTGGAAGGGTAATTTAGGAATAAGGCTTAAATTATATTTGCTGTTTATATTTTATTATAATCATACCCTTTAAATACAATATTCATTAAACATGTGAAGTTATTTGTCACTCTTGCAATTTTACTGCACACGTCTTCATTGTGTCCCACTTCAGATCGGTCAGGCAGTTGACTCGAGCACTCACTGGAAGGTCTGGTGCTGAAGTTCGCGCAGACCGCTTCACCGGAGCCGACTGCTGTGTTTTCTTGCACGCAAACGAGATACGTTGATCCGGGGTGAAGTCCGGAAAGATGGAGTTCCCTCTCTTTGGAACCGTTGAGTACAGACGACTGTGGTGGCGAGATTTCTGCCAAAGTCTCGTTGAACGTGTGAATTAGCGAGGAATTGACCTGCGTTAAATATTCATGGGTTCACTCAATTTCACGCATCGTGCGTGCACTGATAAACAAAAGGGTCATGCGTGCAACATCGCGTTATTGTGTTGCCACAGACGACAGAAAATGGCTAACCTGCGCCAAATGACGCACCGTTGGAAAACAACCTTAACCTGTCTTTTAAGAATGTAACGTAATAAACATCTTTTTTTTGTATCTTTGGTGTCAGGAGGCCCTAATGGCGACACCCGCACTGCTCGCAGATTTTTCTTACCAGGGAGCACGCTCCCACTACGGCTGAGAATGTCACGGTACTTATCGATTCGAAAGCATCAAATGGCCCGTTGAACGAAAACGCCGGCGTCTGTAACAGCGAAAGGGCACCTAAATTCCCATTGGCTGCGACGCCACGACGTACGGGTGCCGTCTTAGCTGCTGCGCGCGCCTGCGGCCTTGGTGGCCGTTGCTACTTCCTCGGTCTCTCGTCGCGCAGGACGTCGGTGGCATGCGGCGTTGGCACCGCAGGTTGCTGCTCCTTGCTGGATCGGGCAGCCCGTACGGCATGGTGCATTACTTGCAGCGCAAAACTCGAAGGACCGCTCAGCGGCGTTCGATTGGACATTAATGCTTTCGCATTCAAAACTCATAAGTGCTTAGGTGTCCTAGGATTTTTTTTTGTGATTACGCGCCAATACATTCAAACAGAAAACAGCGCAGCTAATGCGCTTGTACTGCAACATGAATGCTTACGAGCATTCCATGACGCACACACACAGAAACACAAAAAACAAAAGCCGATAGTATTTAGCTGTGAGCGTGACAGCATGCACTGCTGTCAGTATGGGGTATTAAAAATGCACAGTGATCTGGCGACACTGGTCGAGCCTACCATCTTCCCCGAGACGTAGTTGCGAAGCAGCTTTAAGTTGCGTGGTCTATGCGGCTCGGCGATCGTCGCGCGCATGTACTGTGCCGGACTCTAAAATGCAGAAAATGCAGTAGTAGCCTTCATTGTCCAGCAATTAATGAAGAGTGAACTCACTGTGCCCCAACAATTCAATGATGCCACGCTGGCTTGTTTTTGCACCTTAGATGTCCATCTGGACAAGTTTCTCAAGAAGCGTACTCGTTTGAAACAGACAATTTTGCCGGGCCTCCTTTCGCGGCGTCGTGCGCTGCAAACATGAGCTAAATATTTTATTCAATTGCTCATACGCTTTCGAATTTCCGACTGAAGGCTGTAAAACACCCTTGCACTGCAATAGAAGAGCGTATATTTGCTGTGTTCGCAACAAAACGCGTCTCATGTGAGATATCGAAGCTCCGGTGCTATAGAGGATTTCTCAGCTAGCTTTACCCAAGCAGTACAAAAAAAAAAAAAAAAAAAGTCGTGGGGCCGCAACATTCACATGGGGACGGATTACCAGCGAAGCTGTTTAGACTGCATACAGGGGCCGCATACATTATGAAATCATAATTTTTTTTCATACCGCACCACGCTACGCGGACACAAGCATCACCGCGGTCACCGCACCTCCTATGTATCTGCCACAATCGCTGCTGCAGCCGCGCTGGCACCTCTGACGCGCGGGACGCTATAACCACAGAAGCGCAGGCCACGTGCATAGGCACTGTCGCCACACTCTTTGCCCCTCTCCCCTACCCGTCTCCATTCCTGGCCACGCGCCATGATACGCACGTAAGCCGGCCAGGGTACCCCCCTTGGAACGCAAGCGCGATACGCTTACGGGGGTTATAGAGGTAAACAACTTCACTGTAAAAAGATATTATAGCGAAGCTGTTTACCTCTAGCCCCCGTATGCATCCCCCGCATGCGTTCCAGGGTAGGGGGGGGGAGGGGGAGGGTACCCTAGACGGCTTAGGTATAGCTTAGGTCCGTGTCACGGGCGTGGCCAGGAATGGAGACGATATATACGATTGGACAGGATTGTGCACGTGGCCTGCTTTTCTATGGTTATAGCGTTACGCGCGTCCGTGAGGAGAGAGGAGAGGGGGAAAGAACGTGGCGACCGCGCTGCAGCACTGTAACAGTGGTTATAACGTCAAGCGTGTCGGAGGTGCTGGCGCTGCCGGAATGGAGACGGGTAGGGGAGAGGGCCAAGGAGTGTGGCGATAGCGCCTGTGCACGTGGCCTGCGCTTTTTTTTTTTTATTCGCGCTGAGCCGCGCTCCCTCAAGGGCTGCAGAAGATAGCGCCAACCTTTCCTTCCTCATACAGAACCACTTCTCTCTGTGTTTTTTGTGGTTATAACGTCACACGCGTCGAAGGTGCCGGCGCGGCTGCAGCAGCGGTAGCGGCAGATGCATGGGAGCTGCGGTGACCGCGGCGGCGCTTGTGTCGGCGTACTGTGGTGCTGTATGAAAAGAAAATGTATGATTTCATAATGTATGCCGCCCATGTATGCAGCCTAAACAGATTCGCCGGTAATCCGTCCCCCTGTGAATGCTGCGGCCCCACGAATCTTCTTTCTTTATTTCCCTCGTGCGAGCAGCTAGCTTCAAGTGTTTCGACACGCTTGCTTCAGAGCCGTATACGAGAAGCGATATAGAACATCTCACCACGACACTACCCAGCCCATTTTACATAGAATACGTATGATTTACACTTAGGCCGTAAATTCGGCGGTATTTTTGGTGTAAGTTTTCTGTCTTTCTTTCTCGTTTTCGCCCGTTTCTGAGCTTGGTCGGTGGGCGATGGTCGGACTCGGCAAGCAGAAGTTCCTTCGTTTATCGAACGAACGAAATACAGCTTATCGAACATAAGTAAGAACGACGTCATAATAATTATCGCATTCACTTTTATTGTGTGATCTTCAAACTCGAGAGTGACAGACAGTTGGGCATTTAACTTGGGATTATGGTAGAGCAATACCTTGTAACAGATACAAACACGTTGTTTTGAATAACGCGCTGGTACGCACAGGGACAAGTTTGAAACTGGATGGAAACATAAACCACACAGAGCACTATTTGTCGCGTGTGTTTCCATCCTGTTTAAATTTTATCCCTGAGCCCAACAGCGCGTTATCGAAAGCAATTTATGACCAACTGGCCCAAATGGCGACCCTACAATCACGTTGTCTGTTTTGTGTCCGTGCCTGTTGCAGTATTTTTACGCTGGTCAGAATCTTCAACGTAAACGAGAAAGATTGAAAGGCATCTGCTACCGTGTACGTTCTGGACTCTTCATTCCTTGCCGTCGGCCGCATACCACAGGATCTTCAGACTGTGCTCCGTTCGCTCTGTAATGTGGAGGTCCCGGGGAGGCCCTGCGCTCCGCAAACGTAGAAACTAATGCAGCGTCATCCAATGTACCCTTCGTTCCTTGGTCTAAAATTTCATAGCAAATTGTAATCCTTGAGGCAGTGTTGCCACAGCTACTGATTTTGAAGACACTGTCTGCCTTGGCGTTTTACCGCCGCATTTCTCTATCGGGTATGTCTGTTTCTAGCATCTAACCTCTTTCGTGGGTCGATCCCGTACATAGTGCAGTCTAGAAAACATTCGTCGGAGTCTACATCATAACTAACACTGTGGCGCAAAGTGACATGCGGGACAGGACTGGAACGAGAAAACAAAACACCACGACTTTCAACGGTATTGCGTTGAGCATTGAATATATATACCGGCACAACGTATTGCCACCGTCAAAACGAGTCATGTATGAGGCCTGTATTGCAGCGGCAATCCTCTTTCAAGCTTCCCTAAGAACACTAGGCGCCATCTAGCGGTGCCGCCGCGAAGCCTACGCGTTGCCTCAGAAATGCACGGCGCGCCGGTGCATGCGAACGCCGAGAAACACGTCATGCGGCACCCGGGCTCCTTTATTGAGTCATTTTCGTTTTGATCTGAGCAGTGCCTTTAAAAATGACCTTACACAGATAGCAAAATTTCACTCCTTGAGATGGATTATTCGAAGAGGTGGTCATTTCTTGCACGAAAAATTGAAATGCCTAATTTACTAGGCAACAGTTGTTAATTTAGTTTAGAGCTAATCGTTGCAGTGCACATATTGCAATTGACTATTTGAATGTGATAAGTTTTTATGTTCGCATAGGACGTACCTCTCAACCGGTTTTGAGATAGGCGTTGTCATAGTTGCGGCGAATTGCAATTCTATTGATTACAATTAGCTTTTTACCAAACTTCCTTTACAAGTGGTACAAAACAAATGTTACCGATATAGCAATGCATTTTGTTGCACATTTGGGGGAAATTATTTAACCGAATTCTGGGGTTTTACTTGCCACAACGAAGATCTGATTATGAGGCACGCCGTAGCGGGAAGCTCCGGATTAATTTGGCCGCCTTCGGTTCTTTAACGTATGCCTAAATCTAAGTACACGGGTGTTGTTGCTTTTCGCCCCGATCGAAACGCGGCCGCCTTTAAGTTGGGACTGAACCCGCGATCCTGAGCTCAGCAGCTCAACGCCACAGCCACTGGGATGCCACGGTGGTTCACTTTTGTTAACGCTAGTCCCAAAACATGTTCCTGCCTGAAAATGCCTTTAAATTGTAGGTGCCTTGAGAGCTCACCAGTTTTAAGTCGTAATTCGAGTACTGCTATATGGTTTGATAGACACTTGAATGTAAAACGAAACTAAATGCATGACTGCCTCAAGTTGACTTGGTCACTTAATTTCCAAATGAATTTAAAAGAGAACGAAGAGAAATTTCTACACGTAGTGCATGTTATTTCAGTTACCTGAGTCCTTAGTCTTTGTCACGAGCTCGGCGGAGTAGGGCGAATAGGACGTTCCTTTGTTGGCGGCCCTTACCTGAAATAAAGGATAGGTTGCTTTTTTTAATGTTGCGCAAATAACAATAAAGAAACTTAACTTGATTCGAACACTGCAGCGCTTTGGAAGAGAGAAAGGAAGAAAAGTGGAGGCCTATTTAACCCAATAAAATATTTCTTATGTAGTGCATTCTGCGAAGTTGTTACTATTTGTTGCTGCTTTTGTACTCCAACACGTCTGGTAAGGAGCGAGCTAGCGCCGCAGGTCTGCCGTAAAACGCCCATAAGCGACTTGCGCTTAGACAGGCAGGGTAAATCCAACACCTACTGAGCTGCCGAAATAAAACTGCATGTAAGATGTATATATGTAAAACACAGGGACGTCACGCAGATGGCAATGCCAGATGTTAAGGGCAAAGGAATGAAAAAAAAAAAAAAAGAAAAGGATACGCTGCGTTCATTCGAAGTCGCACATAGAGACTCTGATGAGTACGTCACTTCAGTCTGTGGGATTCTGGAACTGTCGCAGTGTATACATTCCTTGTTGAGTGATTGCAGTGCACTGCTGTGAAATGCAACCAACTAGCCCCTACCATAGCTCATGTATGTATCTCTTCCTGAGCTCGTATGGATGTAGCCATTGTTTAAGGATCTTTACAGCTGACAATTAACTTCAGTGCAGAGAGCCTACAGATAGCAGCGGATAGTAGGAAAAGAATGGCTGTGCCCACTGTGAACGCCGCAAGCAACGCAATCAGTGCAGTTTGCTTCTAAAGCACTTAGCATCATATGGCCCCGAAGCTGCCGCCAGTACTCCGAATCGGAGTCTAAAGGTCTCATGTATTGTTTATTTTATGCCTCACCAAACAAATATATTCAGGCAAAGTTATGCTTTCGTCAAGTTGAGCATTGCATCAGCCTTCGCTCCCCCTCCGCACAGAAAAAAAGAATACGGGAATCTTGCGGCGTAACGTTGCGATACCACATGACATTATTGTTAACGTAGCATTAATTTTTCTTTTGTTATACTTCGTCAAGGCTACTAGCAAAGTGTATTTTAGCCCTGCTGGGAGGCTACAGACATCACAACGCTCATGTACGGCTTCACTATTCCGTCGAAAGACTCTGGGAGGAAGTCGTGTTCAACTATATGTATAAGCAACAGCCGGCTTTCGTGCCGGCTGTTGACACACACATATGTCTAAGCTGCAATCCCACAGACGCACACACAAACAAAAAAGGCTACAATCAACGCGCGCCGGAGTACAAATAGCGAACTTACTTTTGTCAGATAGTTTCATCTGCGGTTGTCCAAATCACCTACATTAAGAGCGCTCAAGCCCGAACTTTGAACGCATGAGAAGCTTTATCTACTCGCATACTTCCAGCACACTATTTCGCGACTCTGTCATGAGAACGGCAATTTTCGAACACCTGTTTGCAGTGGCGCACCAACGGGGGGGGGGATTCGGGGGTTGTAACTTCCCCCCTGAGGCCGACTTAACCCCCCCCCCTTTTGTTTAACCCCTTTTCTTTCCTTACGCATTTGAGTGCTGCAACTAAGATGTAAGACGCGCAATCGTCTGCACACTCGCAAAAAGCGCATTTTTTTTTACAATTTCCCGTGAAGAAATCGAAATTGGTGCTGTTTAGATGGTATTGGCAAACTGTCAACCCCCCCTGGCAGAGATCCTGGGTGCGCTACTGCCTGTTTGGTTACTTGAAGCTCACTCTCGTGACAAGCTGGGAGCGTTGTAACTGAACTTTGGGAAACGTCTCGAAAATTTTGTTAACTACTACTTTTTAAGCAATCGATATGCGGTGCGCGAAAATACTTCATTATTCCCGGGATTCTGAAGTTCAACCTGTGCGCATGGCTTGTGACTTGTTCTCAGCAATAATAAATAGTAACGCTCATCTGTAAGACGCCAGCTATGCAGTACGTAGTGGTAAAAACGTATTTACTGAGGGCATGGCCTTAAGGCGTTGGCCTGAAAATATCCGTATGCTCCTCATTCACAGCAGGCAGTCCAAAGCGGCCTCCCAGATGCGAAGGAGGAGGGTGGCATAGGAGGTGCCATCCAGCCATGTCCGTAGTGGTGTTAGAGTCTGTTTCCTCGGTACAATAGCTGGGCATTACCTCTGTGTTTATCTTTATTTCGCATAAACAATATTCTTTCGTAGATACCACACTACTTTCTAGCTCGCAACCGCTAAGAGAGCGGGTCTTCCATGTCTCTACATCCGGGAATTGAATGTTCAGCACACATATTTTGTGATGCGTTCTTTGATGCTGCACACTTAGCACAAATAAGCTTCTCGCAAGTCATGTAGTCAGGACGACGATGACGCCACAAAGTCAACGATTTATTTCATATCCTAGAATCACCGCATAAACATTGACTATGCATGGTGCCACCGGTTATTTGACTTTTTCCCTGCGTGAATTTCGACCGGATTGTCATTGTTATAAAGTTGTCATTCGGAGCACTATGCGCCTGTACAGTTTCCAAGATTTCACAAAAATTGTCCCTAGTTCTGTAGCGAAAGAAACGCGTTGCATCTCAACCTGCAGAAAAGAGGTCTCACACGTGCGAGCTTTGAAGACTTAATGTTCCCTGGAGGGTCATTCATCGAGACAAAAATTCGTCCTCCCGGACATCCCGTCATCGCGGACCAGGACGAATGTTTCTTCAACTGCGAGGTTTTCTTTCTGAGAAGCCCGTGCGGGTTTCCTTTGTAGTTTCGTGCTACATGTCGGGTAGATGTCAACATTTACCTTGTAGTGATTACTCTGTATTTAACGGTGATGAATGTGTATATAACAGGCGGGCCCGTCAGCTGAAATTTAACGATTGAGGATTGTACTCGCCGCTGTCGTGAAATGTGTTTCAAGATCAAGTTTAATTCATTACTGAATATTGTTTATGACAGTGCGGGCACACTATTATTAACACAGTCAGTGATTACTAGCACACTATTAATCAGTACCCGTCAGTATTAATGTTCATGATAATACAGTGTCATTTGTGTCGCTTTTATTTAAACACGAAAGTGTTTAATGCCGGGGTCCGCGATGAACTTCCGTTACGGATGCAACGGATGCGACGTTCGGCGCCAACGAGTAAAATATAGTTTGTTGACAGGGATTTAAAAAAAATTATGGGGTTTTACGTGCCAAAACCACGATCTTATTATGAGGCACGCCTTGGTGGAGGACTCTATTTCGCGTTGACATAAAGCCCCTTGATCAAGGCTTTACGTTAACAGGGATGGCGCCGCCATCTACGAGCGGTGAGGCGAAGTACTGAATCATGACACTAACGAGCGCCGACACGGAGTGTTTCGGTAGTCATAGCGCAGCGCAGGCTCCAAAGCGGTATTGACCCTTTTCGCGGCGATCCCGTGGGCGCTGCCATGTTTGATCACGTGGTGACGCGTCCATTGCTTGCCTCAACTGGCTCCGTTGCCTCCTTGTTTACAATGGAAGTGTATGACGCCGGCGCGGCTTGGAAAACATCTGTTTTCGGAGATATTGTAGACGGTGACTAGGTGGACGACACGAAGCTTTGATCACAGCTTCAGAAAACATGCAAAAGCGCTTTCGGAGCTGATTAAGCTATGTCTAAACGGTGCAAGCAGCGTATATAGTGCTTGTTCTAAAAGCGGGGCTAAATATGTATTCCAAGGTATCCAAAGATTCCGCTCATGAATTGAGTCAGGATTAGTGTGTTTTGCTCTTTGTTCTTTAATCGGCAAATATTTTAAAACAGTGGCTTGTCAGTTTCTGACTCAGTGAAGTTGCTCGTGCGGCCAATATCTGATTATTTTCTGCCTAATCGCTCGCGGTTGTGCTCAGTTCCGATAGATTTGTTCTTGCTGCGCACAAGGCTTGAAACGTAGCTGTTTTGTACATTGTAATACCTTGTAGAAAATATATATTACAGCTAGTAACTCGCTTACTCTTGTGGACCGTCACGAAACATTCAGCTTCGACCATTCGTGCGCCATAGTCGTAGTCCGTCATTTATTGTGCGTATACAGTGCGCATATATTCAATTGTGTGCCCATTCACTTATTCTTGATACGTCGGCGATAGAGTGGGCGTAAGTTTTCCTGCCATTTGGGACAGATGTGTATAGATAACGTGCGCGAAACTTACCATGACAGGAAGCGGCGCTACTCCCTTTGACATTGTTTAACGAGTGGTACTCACTCTTGCCGACGTTCTGAGGATGAAGCCCTTTCTTTGAAGGTAGGTGATACAAGACTGGCGGATGAGCAAATTTCTGTGTCCTCGAGGAAAGCCGTACATCACGAAGTGCCGGTAACACGTTCGGACAGTTGCAGCAGCGGTCCGCGAACTTGGCCACACAGATTCATTCCATTCCTTAACATGCCAGTCACTATTTTTGTAGCCAACTATTGCACACGTCTTCAATCCACATGATTCAATCTAGCATGATTGGAGCACAGTGTGTTAGTGAAAACTCAGTTGCATTTCCGACAGCTGATCGCACAGAAGCAAGGTAGAAGCGGTAATGGTTTCGTATTCGTGCGCGGTCGCTGAGGAGAGGTATGGCGCGTCGCCGTGAGCGCCATCTCGTTTCTCTAAAACAAACTGCTCCGCGAAAAGGGTCAATAGCTTAGTGTTGCAACTTTCCGCATATGTCTTTCGCGTCGGATTCACCAATGGCACCTTGTCGCCTACGGAGTGCAGCTTCAACATGCATCAGCAGTGCTTACACGGTGCCTAGTGCTTCGGTTGCGATGGCCCCAGCTAAGGAAACTGCTGTGCCAAGTGGCACAGAAAGGCAACGGCGTCGAAGGGCGAATCACGCTTTGGTCTGGCGAGACACACGCCAGCGTGAAGCAGAACGCGTTCGCGGCGCACGCTGCGAACTCTGCCACTCGAATAGCTGAAGCTGAGCGCGTCGCATCTCAACTGGCTACCCCAGACACTATGGAGTCGGACCGAAATGCTCGTACCATCGCCGAAGCGACTCGGCAGCTGGACGCCGCTCACCAACAGGACGCCACGCGCCAAGCAAACAGGCAACATGGTCGCCGGCCCGCAAGTCGCGCGCCTTTCGCCGCAGCCGTCCATGAGTTCAATGAGCAAACGGATTCTGTGTAGATACGTTTCACTTTCGTGTTCTACTGATTCCTATGAAAGAGGGATCACCCATAATTTTTATTGCGATAGCAATTATATGGACACTCCAAAGCGGATTTCTGCCGTCGGCGTCGTTGTCGTCGCCGTCGCCGTGAGGTTCCGGATGACGTCAACGGCGATGAAATCGTCGCCGCGCTCCGGACGCTGTATGTGCGAGTGAAAGCGCGCGAGACGCTCGCTTTCACGGGGAGCGAACGTACGTCAGAGAGCAAACGCACGTTCTGCGCCGTGCTCCCTGAAGGGCTGCAGAATTAAGCGTCTATTTCCTCCTTTCCATATATAGAGAGCAAAAGCGACTTTTCCCGTCGCGCAAAAGGCTGTGGGGGGACGGGAAGGAGGGAGGGGAGGGGACGTTTAGCTGCGGCACCAAATGCGCATTTATATAAAAACGTTGCGAGGCGAGAAGGTGGGTAAGATTTCCGATGCTGCTCGACGAGTGTCCCATTCTGATCTTGTCGAAAACCTCCGAGCCGCCCCCAGAGGCACCGGCAACAGTCACCAACGCCGCGCACTTTCGGTGCGAACGCGGGCAAAACGCCGACGGCGTCGAAAACAGTTCGGCGCGCTGCTGGTGCTGCTGCATGTCCAAGTTTATGCAGCTGATAAAACTACTATCCTTACTCCCTATAGCTCTCTACTAATTTGCCATCGCAATTGATGCTTGGGCTTTCGGGTGAAATTGCGACAATTTTTTTTGGTCAAATGTTCACCCGAAAGGAAGTTAGACGCTTAATATTACCTCACGTTTTTGGCAGCGTTTTGGCTCTTCGTAGTCGCTACTATGCGTCACCATAAAGTATATACATGTCAAATGCTGCTCAGCTCATGGCCTGCTCAGTTGGCATTGTGAGCTGTGTTTGCAGTGCTTGCGCTATCCGACTCACGCGCCGCCACGTTTCTTTTTTTTGACATTTCTTTCACGCTTGATGTCATCAACTTACTTCTTTACGTTTTCACAAAAGAAAAATAACTTGATCATATAAACATGCTTCGATTGTGTCAAAGCATATTGAGATAACCCGGGGTATGAAAATGAGCGAGTTAATCAAGCTGGCAACACTTTCTCTGAAAGTGCCAATGCAAGAAAGCCTGCGTACAATATTTGTGGAAAGCAGATTTGTCACCGTCGCATGAACTCAATGTGTGCACAATTCAGCGATGCGGACACAAAAGCTTGTTTACCAATGCCAATATTAGAACTATTGCGAAAGGGTCAAATGCCATAGATAATGTATCAATTCCTTTACAATAGCGTAAACACAGTGTGCGGTTTATAATAAAATAGTCTCTTCGACGACTAAAATATGCCATGCTGGTGGCGTATATTTAATGTGTCATGTCTTGAAAGTAGAATTAAACCCGTAATGAGACCATACCTAGAGCAGTGGTGATATGTATATCATCATTTAATGTTAGCCTTGAAAGTAGGAATAAATCCATGATAATAACATACCAGAAGCGGTCATGATAGTGATTGGTCACTAAGTGGTTGTCTTGAAAGCAGGCTTAAATTCCTCATGAGAACATACCAGAAGCAGTGATGGTATGCGCATCATCACGAAGCGTTCGTCTTGAAAAGGCTTATATTCGTCGTGAGAACGTACCAGAAGCAGTGACTGTATGTGAACCATCACTAAGTGTTCGTCTTGAAAGTAGGCTAAAATTCGTCATGAGAGCATACAAGGAGCCGTAATGATATGCGGATCGTCGCGGAAACGCGCCTTACCGAGAAGCGGTAGACGCTTCGTGGTTCCAGACCTTTGACAGTATAGCAGTGCCTGGCAACGAAGCGGCGCCTGCGGCGACATTCCTCGTGTACGATGGTTATTTCCGTCGCTTTGGACTTGTCATTGCCGCTCCAGAAAAGGAGCCGGTAGTTATCCAGTACGCCATGCGGAGGGTACGGGGCGTTCCATGACACGCGGACGCTGTCCTGGGTGAGATGTGACGCCAATAGGTCGGTCGGCTGAGGCGGAGCTGCAACAGGCAGGTGAGCGTTCATGATTGATGCGCTCATGAGCCACAAATTTATTATTTTCTGTTATTGCTGTGCTAATGAACTATGAAGATGTAGGCATACCGCGTAAGGAAAAAGCGTGATAGGCTACATGTGTATGAGCCCTGAGCCGTGCTCCCTCAAGGGCTGCAGAAGATAGCGCCAACCTTTCCCTTTCCCTCAAGAACCACTTACCGAGTGAACGCAACGCGCGTTCTGCGCCGTGCCTTTTAGGCGTCTCTTTCCTCCTTTACAATCACCATATATGTAGAGCAAACGCGCCTTCTTCCGATGCGCGAGACGCCGTGGGGGAGGGGGGGAAGGGGGAGGGAAGGGAGGCGATTTAGCTCTGTTATTGCTCCGGCAACAGTCACCAACGCCGCACGCTGAGCGAACGCGGGCAAAACGCCGACGGCGTTGAAGTTCTGCGCGTTGCCGGTGCTGCTATGAAGATAAAGCTAATATCATTAGTATAGCTCTCTACATTTGCTACGCAATTGATGTCTTATATTTCACAATTTTACGCTATATTCCACGTTAACATATGGACGATTTCGAATCTTGTGTATTTCGGATAGCCTTGTGTTAACGTATCAAAACGCACTGCAAAAATTTAGGGTTGTGTGACTGTTCCGCGTACATGCTTGTCTGCCGTGCGTGGTACTGGAAATGGCCTGCTAACTAACGTTGGACGAGTAAGAGACGCCGGCTAACACACACACACACACACACACACACACACACACACACACACACACACACACACACACACACACACACACACACACACACACACACACACACACACACACACACACACACACACACACGCACGCACACACGCACACGCACGCACGCACACACACACGCACGCACACACACACACACACCACACACGCACGCACACACACACGCACGCACGCACGCACACACACACACATTGAAAAAAGTGCAGGCACACGTAAAAAATGTGCACTCGGCAAATGTCAAATAAAATTTTCTGAATCCAGTGTAGCGCTGCCACTTTTTCTTTTACGTTGTCTTCGCGCTTTTTGCCAGCAAGCTAAGAAAAATATGGTGCATCATCATAGACATGCATTATCATCATCATCATCCTATATTCATGTCCACTGCAGGACGAAGGCCTCTCCCTGCGATCTCCAATTACTTGCGCTAGCTGATTCCAACTTGCACCTGCAAATTTCCTAACTTCAACAAACAAAACGACGCCAAATAAAGGACTACCAAAGTCACTTACGGAATGGGGCGGTGGTGAAATTTACAGATGCGAAGTACGGCGAACGGCCAGCGTCGTTTTGAGCGAAAACCTTGGCTGCGTAGCGCGTGAAAGGCGCCAAGTTGACGAAAGTGTGCACGGTCGAGGTGGCGTTGTGCTCGTGTGTTTCCATCTCCCAGGGGTCACCGCTGTGCAACTTCAAGTAGTAGCTGCGTATCTCACCGTTGGCCAGGTCACACGCCACCTCTGACCAGGTGAGCACTTCGAGGAAGGCCGCTGACGTCGAGTGACGTAGATCTCTGGGCGGGCCATCAGGAGCTGGACGTGATTTGGCATGGAACAGAGGCGTGAACTGAGGCAATGCCAACATTTGCAAAAAACGACTCGGCCGTACGCTCTAAGACATCATCTCGCCGCACAGGACAACCGCACGGCCGGCGAGGAGGCAACCAAAGTGTCGTCTTGAGTAACAGTTTCCATTTGATTGACTGACTGAACCAGCACTTCGTGCTCAGACGGATAAATCGGGATAATGACGCAAGAAAATTGCAGGGGACATCTTGCAGTAGTTGATTAGGCGCCTGGTCTTTTTGGGGGTTTTTATAAGAAGACTGATACAGACTATCAAGATGAGACAAACGACTATGGGTCGAGAGTGCGGAGCAAATGCTTTTAATACGATTAGCATTCGTACTTAGCCCACTTTGGCGGCTGCTGTTATCTGCGAACAGACCCTGAGATATGGCTCTCACTCTCAAAAAAAAAAAAAAAAAAACAAAGAATAGAAAAAAAGAAAGAACAAAGTAAAACTGAAAAAAAAAGAGAGATAAAAAGAAGCAACCTTTCGTGAAGTTTTCGTGCGATGGCGCAGAGAATGCAGAGGAGGTGGCACCACATCGTGAGTGTATAGAATGAGCGCGTTCATGACGTTCCGTCGTCTGCAAACAGCATAATGCATTCCCATTCTCACACGTAAGCAGACTTGAGTGTCTGTGATGGAATTCGGCAGAGACACTATAAGGCCGCTTACGTGTGGGAAAGAATTATACCGTTTGCAGAGCTCGGAGCGTCATGAACGCGCTCATGAACGCGTCGTGAACGCACGCACTAGGCACACCTTTACTAAGCCAGAACCGTGAAGCCACCGTGGAGTCGGGGAAGCGTGGTCGTCTCGCATACCGGGGGCCCGGGCTCGATTACCATCCAGACGGAAATGTATCAAATTTTCTTTTCAAAGCCATTAATTTACTTTGTTTACAGGAACTTCCCTGAGAAATGTGACGTTAATCCGAGCATTTCTTGACGTGTTTTCACTCTTTGCGGCGTCGGCCATGTTTGGTGCCATCTTTCGGTGACGCCGGCGGATTTTCGCGTAATGGGGCACAAAATGCTTTCGCATTAAAAAAAAAAAGCATTCGCGGATATAACGTCCATCTTGGAATATATGTGAAGCGAAGCTTTCGTGAAGCGTTGAAGTAAATGATTACGACGTTAAATGCTTATGACGTTGCGCATTCCATTCCTGCGGCTTTCTCGTAAATGAAACTGTCGCGCGTGTATGTTCGCTCGCGCACTGGCGCTATACGCAGCGTTACGCACGCGGCTTTCATCTCACATCGCGTGTTGGCACGACAGAGGTATGCGTGCCAGTGTGTGCTGAAAGTTCAAGCATGAGGCTGCCGTGCAGAGGTTCTAATCCACCATCGGGCTTACAATTCCAGTTTTTTTTTTTTTTTAAGTATAAGCGATTCGGCAACACAGCAGGCAGCCGTAGTTAGGAAAGTCCGGGAGAGTTCACAAAACAAGCTGAGCTTTATTAAAGAAATTTTAGTGTCTGACTCATAAAAGTAAGAACACGCGATCTTTTGCAGCTGACAATGAAAATTTGACTTTCACGCATGAAACCCACCGTGGTAGACGTAGCGGCTTAGGCGTGGCGCTGCTAAGTCCGCGGGCGCGTTATCAAATCCCGGCCACCGCGACCGCGTTTCAGTGGGGGCGAAATTCAAAAAAGGCCCGTGTACTGTGCATTTGTTGCATCTTGAAGAACTCCAGGTGGTAAAAATTGTTCCGTACACCCACACTACGGCGTGCCTCGAATTCATATCGTGCCACGTAAAACCCCATACCCCATATTTTTTTACACTTCAAAAAGACACCTATGCGATTGCACTGCAGTTCATAATCTTACTATTACTAATGTGAGCAGTAATACTTAGCAATTATAATAGCGTATGAGCGGAGCTCGACAGCGCAGGTGCAGTATACGTAACGAAGAAAGTATTGAATAAGGTGTTTTAAATAGAAATCATTTCTTGCCGGCGGCTCTGTCCGTCCCTCCATCTGCCGTGCGGCGTCCACACCCGCACTGCGCATCCTCCTCCCTCTCCTCTCCTTGTATTATCTCCTCTCCTCGGCATTCCTCCTCTCCTCTCCGATGCTCCTTTCCTCTCCGGATTGCGCAACGAATGGCAACACCTGCGGCTCCGCGCGCGATAATGCGAAGCAGCTTAGGTTAGAGGCACGACGGTAGGCGCTGCATACTCTGCTGGGGGGCGCCACTGTAGCTCGCGGTATAATGACGCGCGCGCGTGCTCCGCTCCTCTCATTCTCCTCCCGCAACGCCGCGATGAGTGCCACGGACAGCGCCAGCGTCAACGCCAGTGTCAGCGCCGTGGACAGCGCCGCGGAGAAGAGGGCTCGAGCCGTTGCCACCAAACGGTAGCGGCGACAGGCCGATGCCGAACATAGAGTTCGACCCCATGGCTGCTTCGCATACGGGAAGATGGTGTAATGTTTTTTCCTTAAACAAGCCCTTCCGCTATGTTACTCAGAAAACAATACAGCTAGCTAACTCTGCTCTTATCATCTTATCAGGCTAGTTTTGGAATAGTCGAACGCCTTTATAATGAAGTTCGTGGCGCATCGCACCACTCACAATAGAACCGGGACAGAAATAGTCATTCGTTATACATGTCATTACCTTCGGAAGGCGTTCGACTGAACGCGAATATATCGTGATTTTCAGCAGTACTTGCTGTTTGGCTAGTTTGTGCATGTCGAACACTAATGCATTGTAAACCAAGAACGCGATCACAGGAAGATAATGCAATGGCTTTCGTTTAGGAAGAATAAAAATTTTGCTCATGAGAGTGTTCCGCTTAGTATTAAACTGACGGAAGAATTAAAGAACGAACATAAAGGAACAAAAAGTGGACATACATGGCGTACTTGTGCCACATACGCCCACTTTTTCTCGAGCCCTGGCGCAGGGCCGGGCTGTCTTCTTTGTGCACTAGAGCGAAACTACACCGCCTGCAATTTTATATGTGTTGCTGCACGATTGTTTCGAGGTTACTAGCGTAGTGTTCGTAGAATTTAGCTATACAAGAGGAGTGCATCCGAAGCACGGCTTAGCACTCTAAAATATTTTTGCCATATTAGTATTTTCTATTTTTGTTTTTAATCAATTAGACAGCGGAACACAATAAACCAATTTTCGGTCAAACAGCCAACATTGAAAAAGTTTCTGCAAGAAGTTGGATATCGGTGTGATAATCAATAACCAATTTTCGGTCAAACAGCCAACATTGAAAAAGTTTCTGCAAGAAGTTGGATATTCGGTGTGATAATCACCTGATAACATGAAAATATCTCATACGTGCGTTTACGATTGTCTCTACATTACGCTCGTAAGATTTCTTTGTAGCCATCAGCGGGAAAAGGAAGTGCGGTGGCCAACTTGTGAATGTTGTGCAATTGGCTATTTATAACGTTTTGGTATTCTCTAGAACGGAAAAAGAAGAAAAAAGTTCATTATATTCATTAAAAAGCTCATTATAGTTCATTAAAAGTTCACGGTACCACTATATACATGTATATAAACAACAGTTTAACGTTCTTCTCTCTCTCTCTCTCTTTGCTGCATTAAAAGAAAAAACCCAACAGTTGAAGTCTAACTCAAGACTTTCTGACGGACGTTATCATACGTTGTAAAGCACTCGCAAATTCCTTCGCAGCGCTTTCTTTCCGAATCTCGGCTTGTTAGGATATCTTTCTGCGATCATTTTAGGCAAATTATATAACAAACCTGCTTCTTAGACAAATGCGGAACCTACGGCTACCGCTGACAGCGCCTTTCATTTCAAACAGCGGGTGACCGCTGTGTTGACCAAGGAAGCTGGTGCTGACATTGACGTGCACCGCTCGCGTCTTCTACGGCGTGTAGTCACTGCAGTTTACTCTGTAGCGCCAACCGACGCCGCAACGCAGGGACACGGCACGCGCTAGTCCGTTCTGGAAGCCTGCTGAGCTGGTCCTCTTGGTCGGGCACTCCGCGGCGACCCCTAGGTTCCTTACAAGCTCCCTGCACACACTTGCAGTGCAAGCCGAGCGTAATACCACGCTGGTACCAGCCATGCTGCTGCCGCCAAAGAAGACATCACTGCTCATATTTTCATGTGGGAAGCGCTCCGCGTCGAATTCGCTGCCGCACCGCCAAAGCTGTAGCAGACGATCCGCATTCTCAAGCGGAAGTGGGTCGTTGGTTTGAAGAAACCTGTAGATTTATTACATTTGTGTACTTATTGTTAATGCAGCGGTATGCTTGAAGCATTTCGGATGACGCAACGTGGGTAGCAAATCGGATATTTCGCCCGAGAGACTGAGGGGAGCGGCGCTGCTGCGACCGCTAGTGATGCACATTTTTAAAACCTAATAATACATTGGGAGTTTTATGTCGGATCGCTTAAATGATCAGAAGGACCTACCCTAACGACTCAGTAGGATGGTACAAAATTGTTAGAATCGTTTCAAGGTCCCTTAAGTAGTAGCGTTCTATACGTCGGTATGCTGTGATGAACTGCTTACCTTCGGAAGGACTGAGCTGGGCTAGTTAGTATTCTGGTGTAATGGTTTCACAGAATATAAGCGAATACCAGACGTTTACGAAGGAGTTCACCATAATTAGGGAAAGGAACATTGCATGCCTGTCTACATTGCGTATCTAGTGTACAAACTGAAACGCCTAGCTTGGAAGATTAAATATGCATGTTCGAAAGCTGGATAATCAATAGGTGGTGCCTCGCTGAAATGTTCACGTGCACGCAGAAATGATCTCGCAGCCCCCGGTGTAGCTTCAACGCAGATAACATCAAATCCGAGTGTTGTAAGCGTGTACTTTTGCAAGCATGCTACGTGCCACAAAGTTGGATGGAGCAAGAAGTTGTGCACGGAGCGCTAAATAATTTTTTAAAATAATTTTACTCCTTTACGCGCAGGAGTAACTATCTCATAAAAACAATTACGGTAAAAGAGTTCATTTGTGAAGACCAATTATTAGGTTAATTGGACACAAAGTACCAGATAAATTTCCACATCTGCTGGTGGCATGCGGTTTATATTATCCGCAAAATATGTGTTGATCCTTTTTAAAACTTACATACGTAAGCTCAAATGCCTCTCACACCCTACAATTCATTGCAGCTAGTCAGCCAGCTTTTGACAGTAGCGTGTAAGTATCTTGAAAGATCCCGTAAATTTCGAACCTCACAAGCATTCACCAACAGGACGCATCTGGTTTATCGATTTTGGGCCACAGCCCAGGGTGTTCAAGTCCACGCGTGGATAACTTTACGGTGCAGAGACATTCGCTTCGATTTTCTTTACGATAGTCTAACCTGTCTTTCACAGTTGTGTCGATTTTTGCCAACGATACCTACGGGAATTCGCGAGTAACTGTGGACACCGTACTTTCAACATGGTCCTTCCTCGCCGGACACATAAATAAGCGGACACTTCTCTAATTGGGGCAGAATAAGCTGCGTGATATTGCAGTGCACATCTTTCATTTCTTCAGTGATTGATTTATTGATTGATTTATTACTTATTCATACAGGTACTTGGAGCTAACCTAATTGCAACGATGTAGGGAGGACAAACCCGCAGAATACATAGAGTGATGATGCCACGCAGGACACAACACAGAGCGCTGCGCTCTTCCCTTTACAAGTGCACACGCCCTGCCTTTGTTCTCATTGACATGAATTCATGGCAGCGCCTCGCACCAGATTGTACATTCTCTTTTTAAAGCGAAGCTATCTTTGCATACATTGCCGGGTTTGTCGTGGTTGCCTGGCTGTTGGGTCGGCCGCTATCTCACCGGATATATTTGTGGGTATGTACGCAAAGGTTATATAAAAATATCCGCGTAGTGGCCTATATAACCCTTACATGACGTCGGAGTACACCCACCTCTGTTCTGCGTAACAAGAAAACTGCAGAGCCCTTCCACTGCTGTGGAGATGGAAGCCAGCGAAACCGTGACTATGGTGGGTCTGATGCCCCCACGATGAGAATGGGCGTATCGTCGTTGGGCATCACCCAACCGAACATGCCTACCATGAACGTTCCGGTTGAGAATTCGCGTTGAAACCTGGCCGTCGCACCGGGCAAGTTGGCGCTAGCGTTGCCGATGCATGCAGGACCGTTGTCAGGTTCCTGGAGGGCAAGACGACGCTGACGTTTGGCCTTAACATTGCGCTCCCTCAAATCGGGGTACGCGGCTCTTCGCTGACGTTTCGCCTGGGCTTCGGGATCCTTCACGCTAGAATCGGCACGTCGTCGACGAGCAACGTTGCAGCGTTCGCGAGGGCGTTGCTCAAACGCGTTAGTACACGTTGCCAGTTGTTCATGAATGGCTCATAGCCCCGTAAACGTGGCCTCCCCATTACGACGACAGAAGAGAAATTCTACCCTGCAATGATTAGCGGCAACGCAACTAGCTATGAAAGCTGAGGACGACGACGAACGTGGAAGCAGTGGCACGAGCGCGTGCCGAGCACGGTATCCAAAGGCACGAGCGCAAACCGAGGGGCGCCAACGAGCCAGCTGTGGAAGAAGACGACGACGCTCGAGCCAACGCTGATGATAGTTTTGTTGTACACGTTAACATCACCCTGGGGGAAGTAGCCTTTAAAAGCTTCGCTGTAAAAAAAAATGTCGGCTCTCGGTGATCTCCAAAGGACGCCAATCTGCTAGTAGAACGGTGAATCACATTTAATGCATTCTCTAATTTACTACAATTTCTTTGCTTTAGCCGCTCAATATGTGCCAGTAGGTGTGCGCCTGTCCTTGGCCAATGCTTCGGAATGGGCATGCCGCACTACGTTTCCGACATAAAGCTCATCAGACCAAACCAAACCAGTCGTTGTAGAGCATCAAGTAGGCATCACCAATAAACAAAGCTTCGCTTGACATAGATTACAGTACGCGCGTTCGATCTGCATAAATTGTTTTCTTTTTCATCCTAATTCAGGGGCATACTAGCTGGTCCATCAACAGAAAAGCGCATCGTAGATGACACATCTTAGTCATGCCCGCGTTCTGCTTCCGACCAACATTTTACATACAGGACCAGGCAGATAATTCTGGCAGAGCGGGCGCACTCGTACAAAAAGAAGAAAAAAAATTTCACCGACGATTACGATACTCCCTAATCCGAATATTGAGCGCAGCTGTTTAGTTGTTATGAATTCGCGATATATTGTGGCGAATAATTTGATTCTGAACGACAGGGTCCTCTCAGCGGTGGCGCTGAGCCTCTGCTCGTGCAGCTCGTTTAGCGCAGCGGCCGACGGAGCATTTTCACCGGTTGCGTCGCTCATCGTTCAGAAAGAAAGCGTGAACACGGGAACGCGTGGCGCGCGCGGAGCAAAATTTCTAGCGGTGGCAGCGCAGGTGAAGTAGCGCTTGCGCAGTGGGTCCGGAGCCCAAGCCAGCGCTTTGTTTCCATAGCGGTCGCCGCATGCCTAGTCGCCAACGTTGAGCATGTCTGGTACGGCACCTCCACTTTCCTCGCGCTCTCTTCGCTCTCGCCGTCTTTAATCTCCCGTTGCGCTCCGCGTTCGCGCTTTCGCTCGGTTAAAGCTGGTTCACACTAGGCCGACATGACGCCGATTTTGGTCTTCCGACTATTGGCGACAGCCTTTTCCTTCCTTTAAACCGTTGGCCACAGCGTTTTCCGTCCTGTAAACTGCTGTGTCGCCAACAGTCGGCAGACCAAAATCGGTGTCGTGTCGGCCTAGTGTGAATAAGCCTTTACGAGGGACGCCGACGCCGACGCTCAACGAAGGAACGGGCGCCTAAGAGCTGGGCTCTAAAAGAGTGCAGCAGGCGACGCTAGCCCAACAAAGTATGATGTGAGCTTTATCCGCCATCTCGTTACTTCTTGCAGTTAAAAGCAGCTGACAGGTCTGGACTGCCAACACCCGCTTGATATTAAGGCGAAAGCCTTAGGTGTTTATGCTGACGGTACCCTTGGCATGCCCTTCGCGGTGATCTCGGCGAAACGGCGCCGTGACGAAATATGGCCGCCAAAAATGCTCGGATTGACGTCACATTTCTCAGGGAGCTTCCCGTGGCTTTCATTCGCGGCTTCGAAAAGAAATTTGGTACACTTCGGTCTGGGTGCGATTCGAAACCGGGCCTCCGGGGTGCGAGGCGAACACGCTTCCCTGAAGCCACGGCTGCTTTTTTTTTATTACGTGGGGGCATTATCTTCATAAAAACAAGAAAAATAAAGCTCCATACAAATTTAAGGTGACTGGACACACATTGAAAAGTAGGGCAAGCACGTGCAAGCGTACAATAAAGACATCCAGTCCTGCGCTGTTTCTTGTGCAGCGTACACACTACGAACGTAGGCAGCAGATTCCCGAAAAAAAAAAAAAAAAACGACAGAGTGCTTCGCGGTGGTTCAGCGTGCCTGTCACACATTCTACTTTGCCAAAGGCTATGTAGGCCAAGTACAATGAACATGTCATATGGTGGGTCACAGGGATCATTAAAAGGCAGGAAACGAATTGTGTATGGTGTGATAGCTAAACCCTTTTTAAGTGTTATTTAGAGAATGTCCCAGAAGAACCCGGCATCCCTACAACTTACAAAACAGTGATCAGAGTCAGGGTATCGGTAAGACAAGGTTGTCCCTTGTCCCCTCAATTATTTGCTTTGTACTTGGAACCGCTTTGCGCACGAATCCTGAAAGATCATACCTTTCTCGGGTTCAAATGGTTATCCAATGAGATCGGGGTACTTGCCTATGCAGATGACATAGCCTTCTTCTGTGCTGACAAGAAAAGTGTAGAGACTGCCCTTGACATAATGCAACAGTTTTGCTCAGCTTCTGGTGCAGCAGTAAACTTTGAGAAGAATTCAGGGTTTTGGTTCGATCTATGACGTACGATGCCAACCCACTTCGGAGCTATTCAGTGGAGGCTAGACTTTAAAGTGCTTAAGTGTACCCCTCTTTCCATCGGTCAGCGGAAGTTGCAGAAGTACATGCGGCTAAGAACTGGCCGGGGCGGCAGTTGTCCATATTTAGCCGAGTTGAAGCTTGCAATGTGTTCCTGCCAGCTCGACTTATGTATGTCCTCCAGGTATTACCCTGCGCCGGCTTAGGTTGCAAGCTTAGGCTTGGTTGCAAGCTGTACTTAAGCGTGTCCGTCGCATGATCATTCCTCCAGGGGTCAAAACTTTTTAGCTTAAGTTACATTCGGCAACCATTTCTGTCAAAAGCTGGTTAGAAAAAAGGGGCTGTTTGGTGCAGTGGTAGACAAACTGCTGTTTGTGTCCACATGCCGAAGCCACGGCTGCTCCACGGTTCTAGCTTACTAAAGGTGTCCCTAGTGCGTGCGTGATTGCACATGTCACGTCGCAGCCATCTCGCTGACTAAAGCTGTAGCCTAGTGCATGCGCTAACATGCTGCACTTTAGGTACTACGTTGTCTTCATATGTGGCGTTCACGAGGTCGTCTTAGTGCCACGCGTGTACCTCCAATTGAGGCTCGTTGTGTCTTGCAAGAAGCCTAGCCCCGATTGTATAACCACGTGTATTACCAAATGTGCAGCAGGCTTTCGCCTTCTTGTGTTACAAGAGTGTAAGACCTGCCTAACTTTTTTGAAAACGAGAGAGATTTCACGCATCTACAGCCAACGTTACGTGAATATTGTCCGTCTCACCTGCAGCCTTAGTCTGAAACGTGGTGTTCAGTAGTGGCACTCTTCTGGCGCCGATGGCCACCACAGCGACTCTGTACAAAGTGTACGGGCGCAGTTCCCTGAGCGTTACGCTGCTCAATCCTGGCGGAGTAGCCACCTCCACCTCTTCGGTTTCCTTGATCGCGCAGCTTTTGAGAAGGCTCGCCACAGGCTTGTAAAGGACCCGGTACAGGATGGCGTCCCCGCTCGACGTTGTCAGTCCGCTCCAGTTGACGACTGCTCCACGGTCAGCAGACAGAACATCGCTTGCCGTCGGTCTCGCTGTGCCCCATGCGCCAAGGTTAAAAAAATAATCATGAGCTAATCCACTCTGTGAAGGTGGATGACCAGCGAAGCTTTTTAGCACACGACACAGAGGCGACGAAGATTGGGGAGGCCGCGTGAAGTCAGGACTCCCGAAGACTAACGCGCCTACGAAGAGCGATGGCAGGAACAGATACGAGAATGCAATCGTCGCCGGGAGTGCGCACTACACGCGGCCTCCCCATTAAAACGAGAGAAAAGAAGTGAAATTCAAGATTGAGAAAGGCGCCTTGACTTATATACTCGCGGGACGGCGCCGCCGGCCCTGGAGAGCGGCCGGCAAAGACATGTCGGTGCGAACGTAGACATGGCCGATGCGGGTCGGCCTTTTGGGCTAAGATCCAATCATATTATCTGTTTATACCCTTACTCCTGGGAGCTCTCTGGGTCCCAGGTGTGGCAAGGGTAGTTCAAGGGCCCGTTACAGGTGCCGCAGCCCACCACCTGCAGTCCACAAGGGAATGTGCCATTGTGATTGGACCCTTTCTGCACAATCACCAAGATTGGTCCACATTTTTGTACACGCACGCGGTAAGTGCACGGAAGCCTAGCCATAAACAGCTTCGCTGTAAAACAAATGTCGTTACTACTATGATCGTCGAACCCGCCTGTGTTTACCACCCCAGAGGCAGGTGACTCGTTCGAAGAAACACAGACTCAAAGCTCGGATGTCGTCATCATGCCAACTGGTGACGAAATCCAGTGGGCACGGGAGCAGTCCTACCACAATGGCTGCATAGAGAAACATACTACGTAAAGAGTGGCCACAAGGGCCGTTTCGCGGCCGAGCAATTGAGGGTCTGACCACCCGCCAGATGGCGTAGCGACAAGCGCTTCCACTTCGCTTCAAAGATAGACAGGTTATCATGCCTCCAGCGGGCTGCATCGACGCGTCATATATTTCTCTATGACGTCCCCTCTGTGGTGTCCCGTCTCCATAGAAACGTTGACGCTGCGCCGGCTGCTCCGGTCATGTGCCGCTGGATACGCCCACCTCGCCGCGCTTTCAACACGCCGGTTCGCTGCTGCGGTAAGTTGCATCCTTTTGTCTGCACTAAGAATTTGCAGTTGTTTGCGTTCAACATTGTTAAAGAGATGTTTATTGATGATGATGGAGTGTATTTTTGCGTGCGTAGCATACAATATATGCTTCGGCGCCCACCGAGGCTGGTTCGTAAGCGTGGGCTGTACATAACGCGTTGCTGTCATTGCTAAACCATTCTTGTTGTTCTGCCTGCTCTTTACCTGCAATCTTAAGGATATGTACTGAAATTAGTTGTGTCCAATAGGATCTTGGTAGTACGCTTGTAAACAAGGAAAAATAAAGCATTTTGTACTGTGCCACTACTGTTTCCTGTTGTGTGTAATTCAGAAGAACGGCAAAAAAGTGAGAACAAAAACAACAACAAAATCTCTGACCGCATGATTTTATGCTGTTCGCATGAGCAAATTCCGTTTTGCATGGTACATCGACAACCTTGGTTGTTTTTGTTTAGTAAAAAGATTGCGATCTGCTAGTTTATACGCCTGTTTATGCCAAAAACACAACACAGGTGAACTTTACGAGCGCGCCTTTCCATGCACTCCAACAACTTGCATTGCAAGTGATAGCGGCGTCAACACCCGCCGCTATCGATGGGCGCTCTCACGGTGGGCGCTGAAAAAAACAAAAAAAAAAGAAAAAAACACCGCATATCCACGAAGTGAATGATGAGTGGGCGAAGTACCGGGTGATCATTCGGGTCACCGTGAATCCCCCCCCCCCCCCCCCCCCGCACATTGCCCACTCGAACATGCAAATGAGTGACAACACATGTGTACAGTATATACAATGTTGTTGTATTGGTCGTATATGGTATTGAGGTGCGGACTTCGTTTTCCCTTCATTAAGACTGCCTTGTGATCAGTGCAGCAGCACGGCGACGCCGGCAAGCGGACCCAGAGGCGGCGAGAGCGCGGGAAGCGGCGGCAAAACGCCGGAAGCGTTCTCTACCTGAGGTTGGTGGGGCCGATGCTCGGTTCAAGCGCGAGCTTCGCGAGCCCTCAGCTCCGGGTTTGCTTGCCGGGTTTGCCGTACTGCTGCAGCTTTGCAAGCCCTCAGCTCTGGGCCCGCATGCTGGCGTTGCCGTTTTGCTGCAGCTTCCGCGCCCTAGACTCCGGGTCCGCTTGTTGTCTGCGTTGCCGTACTGCAGCAGCTTTCCGAGCCCTCGACTCCGCTTGCAGTTGAGCCGCCACTCTCGCCTTTTCATCCATAGCGGGCGCGCCGTTATCAGAAGCGACCGTTATCATCTATGGCTGAAGAGAGAAAGTGAGCGCGCGTCGGGAACGAACGCCCTTGTGCACCGCACCGCCCCTAGCGGACTCCATGCAAACCAGAGCTACGAACGACGACGTCGACGACGAAGGGGGGACAAGGCTCGGCCCTAAGGTGCTTCGCCCCTAAAAAGTATTATTGATAATGATCAAATAAAATAGAGTGGTATCTTCTTTTCTCGCCATGCGAATATAAAATGGATTATGAATTTTATTTTTGTTGAATGAATCTGACTGCGTCTGGCTTTAATTAAAAAACGCTTTTATCTTCCCCAGTGTTTATTCCCTCCAAACATAGTCGCGCATCAATCGCTGTTCCCATAACCACCCTTGCTGATGTCGGTGACAACTGGTTCTGAACCGCTTTTCGCCCGAAGCTTCGCGACCTATGTGGATCGACCTTGCTGGCGGCGTCACGGGTGCCTCGCGCGCAATTCCATGATTGTGCGCAACCACGGAACATGGCCCTGTCAACACCGTCTGACCACGGATGGATCGCCCCGCCGAAGATGCACACGTTGCTTGCGATGCAACTCGTCTATCAGCGGCCCACCCAGTCGACGACATTATTTTCCGCCAAGCTTTTAAATGACCAGCACGTCCGCTTCAGCTTCCGTGGGAACGGAAGCAGTCCTACCACAATGGCGGCAAATCTGCGTTTCTTCTGTGTGCAGGTGCGTAACAAGCTTTCCTTGGAAGCTAAGAAATCGGATGATGGATGTTTACTGCTTCTCCCGTGCCCCCGGGTGCTCTGTGAGACTGTTTGCGAGTGTTTTTCTATGTGAACCTTGCTCTTACGCTCGGGAGACGTAGAAGCGAACTCTGGGCCTGGTACACGCTCTAATGCCCCTTTAAAGCTTGGATCTCTGCCGGATGGCCCTGCTGAGCAAATGAGCGTGTTATTTTATTTACTTAAAGACGTGCACGAACGGGCGCTACAGAGCTCCAAAGCCCAGGCTGGTCTGGCTTCTGACGTCAAAGCTATCAAAAATGCACAGAAAAACTTGGACTCAAAGATTACTGGCATCCAGCCAGACACTCAAAACCTTGGAAGATAAGTCTCAGAAGCTGGACAGCTTTACTGACAAAGTGGCATCCATGCAAAACACGGTTAAGCAACTGTCACGTCGGGATGCCTCCCTGCAGTCTCGTTTCGACGATTTTGAAGATAGGTTGCGGCGGTACAATTTAATTTTTTATGGCGTTTCAGACAACAAGGAGACCTGGAACGAAATAGAGTCTAAGTTAACAAGCGCTTTTGACTACTGTACTTGACACGCTCCCGCCGGAATCAATTCAGTGCGCCCATCGCCTAGGCCAATTTTCACCGAGTAAGTGTCACCCGGTAATAGCTAAATTTGGAAACTTCAAAGCAAAACAAAAAAATTTATCCGGTCGTAACCGCCTAAAAGAACAGAACATCACCGTAGCCGAAGACTTCTGCGCCTCAACCCGCACAGCTTG
The DNA here is from genome assembly GCF_013339745.2 of Dermacentor silvarum. Classification (NCBI taxonomy): domain Eukaryota; kingdom Metazoa; phylum Arthropoda; class Arachnida; order Ixodida; family Ixodidae; genus Dermacentor; species Dermacentor silvarum. The sequence continues at coordinate 18,847,989 of NC_051164.1, read as the reverse complement.
CCAAGAAACTACTTGAATTTGGCAAAGCTCAACCAAACGCACCGCAATTCCAGCTTCGATAAAACAAGTTATACATGAACAATACATGTTTTTGCTACAGCCCGCAGACAGACAAAATTGAAGAGGTTAAGCTGCAACGCTTCGGCACCGGATCGGGGGCTAACGCTGCACAAGCCTCTTCAAGATAGGAGATAATGAGGGGTAGTGGCCGTACATCACAATGCCGCCTAACTGTCCTATTCACTAATATCAGAAGTGTACTTAATAAACATGACTCTCTATTCTGCTATTGACACGTGATGTGCACGTATTACAGCACTTACCGAAACATGGCTTCCAGCCCACGTGCACGACTTCGAAATATTTCAGGACGGTAATCATTTTGCAGTGTACCGTTGCGATCGAACTGAGCGTCGAGGAAGCGGTGTTCTTCTGGCTATGTCATCGGATATTCCGTCGTCTTGCATTCATGTACAAACTAATATCGAAATCGTATGGGAGGCAGTAACTCTTGACCACATAAAAGTTATACTCGGCGTATGTTATCGTTCTCCGTTCGCTACAGATACATTCCTTGACGAACTTCATGACACGATTAACACCGCTCACACACGTCTGCCTTCGTCCCCGTTGTTTCTGCTGGGTGATTTCAACTATCCAAACATATCGTGGAATATACAGCGACCTAGTTTATCGCCATTTTCGACCGAGGCAAGTAGTTTCTTAGATTTGTGCTCCGTTTTTTTCACTCTCGCATCTTGTGGCCGAACCAACTAGAATATCACCTAACTCGGTGAACACTTTAGATTTAATGTTGACTTCTAGCCCCGACCTCGCCTCCCCGGTAACCCATCTACCCTGCATCAGTGATCATGCGCTGCTCACCTTTACTCTTTCCGCACCTTCTGTTAAAACTAGCAAAATGAAGAAAATCATACACAACTACAAGAGAGCTAACTTTGACGCCATAAATAACGAGCTAGCTGAATTTATTATTGTCTTTCTTGACGGTTTTAATGACCGTTCTGTCCAGTCTAACTGGAACATGTTTGCAGCCGAAGTCGAACGCCTAACAGTAAAATACTTTCCTGTCCGCCCAATAACTTCTAATCCCCAGGCACCCTGGTATAATAGCCATATCCGACGTTTATCAAAAAGGAAAAAAAAAAACGCCTTTATCGACTAGCCAATCTGTCACCGAGTGAATCACGCTGGGAAAAATATAAAACTGCTTATGGATGAGTACGTAAATGCATCGAAGGTCGCCAAGGTTAATTTCCAAACTAATGTCCTTCCATCATTCCTAAGCACCAACGTATCCAAATTCTGGCGCCTCATTAACCCTTCTACCGACAATAGCATTACATTAAATGATCCTTCCGGTGAACCTGTTCCTGCTCACTCTTGTGCTTCGGTCTTAAACACAGAGTTCAACAAAACTTCTCGCCATTGTCTAGGTCCCATTTACCTTTTATGAGTCAGTATAATTACTCAGTCATGGATCCCATCGTCATTGATACATCTGGTGTTGCGCGACTCATTGACAATTTATAATATCTTAAGTCCCCAGGTTACGATACAATAAGTACTAAATTTTTGAAGAACACATCTACTTACAGTTCCGTCATATTGACCAAACTTTTTAAACAATCATTGGACGCATCTACTTTACCTGTACAGTGGAAAACTGGGAAGGTGGTTCCCATCCACAAATCAGGTGTTGGATATTTTCCCGCTATTTATAGACGAATATCTCTCACCAGCATCTGTTGCAAAATGCTGGAGCACATCATATATAGTCACGTGGTTAATTTTCTCGAAACTAATTCACTTTTCCCGTCAGCGCGGCGTGGTTTCCGGAGAACATATTCGCGCCAAACACAGCTCATGTTGTTTATGCACAAGTTACAATGCATTCTAGATTAATTCTCATTTGCCGACTGCATTTTCCTAGATTTTTCCAAAGCATTTGATAAAGTATGTCACAAGCTATTACTATACAAACTAAGCCTTTTTAATCTTGACTGTAACCTCTTAAAATGAATAGAATGTTTTCTAACCAATCGTATTCAGTTCGTCACTGCTAACGACCATAGCTCCGCCTTCACTAAAGTATGCTTAGCTGTACCAGAAGGTTCTGTACTAGGTCCTCTTTTATTTCTTATCTATATTAACGACGTTCTTTTCGAAATGTCCTCAAATATTCACGTTTTTGCAGATGATTGCGTTTCGCAAACTTGCTAACTCTGATGACATAACTGCGCTGCAGGCCGATCTTAACATTATTTCTAGCTGGTGCAAGAAATTTCTAATGGAACTTAATATTAACAAATGCAAAGTAATAAGAATATCCCGAGTGGCTCATGCCTTACCTAAGTATTACCTGGATAACATTGCCCTTGAATCCGTTGATAACTATAAGTACCTTGGAGTTCGTATTGCGACTAACCTGTCATGGGCTGTTCATACTAATTACGTAATTAACAATGCCAACCCAACGTTAGGTTATTTGCGCCGAAATTTTCATTCTGCTCCACCAACTTTAAAGCTACTGCTGTATACGACACTAATACGCCCAAAATTAGAATATGCATCGGCTGTTTGGGATTCATACCAAGTTAACCTAAGTAATTCTCTTGAGCTTGTTCAAAATAATTCGGTTCGTTTCATTTTTTTCCATCTATAATAGAACTGAAAAATATCCCGTCTAGCTCTGTTTCATAAATTATACTATCACCCTGTGCTACGAATGGTTTAATTACGCCACCAATGTATGTTTCTCATCGCATTCATCATTATCTCAAAGTAGGGATTGTATCGTGCCGCAACAAAGGTCTTTCTCAGTCATTTCTTCCGCGAACACCTCGGGAAGGGAACCACCTTCCTCCAGACATCGTTACTATTACCGGTAACAATGCCTTTAAACTAGCACTAGCTAATATTGTATAAATAGCAGCTATTTGTACTCATCAGACATTATTACTGTCTAGTTTTCCTAACATGACTTTATGTTCATTTCATTTGTACCTTAGCTAACATTGTATAATATCAGACATGATTATTTCTTCTTTTTATTGTAACATACTGCATTTTTGTAACCTTTTGAAACTGCTCATACCACTCCCCTCTGAAATCGCTCCTGGCCTTGAGGGTAATACAAATAAATAAATAAATAAATAAATAAATAAATAAATAAATAAATAAATAAATAAATAAATAAATAAATAAATAAATAAATAAATAAACGCATGCGCGAGAGAGGTATTTTCCAATCACATGTGCTTATCTCGACGTCGCACCATTTTTTAAGAAACGGTCTGAGGAGTAGCGCTAGTGCACTTGGTTTCTTTTTTATCTTGAGACAGCGTATAAGCGACTGACCATTGGCGAAGAGCGCACATCCTAGGCGAGTTATCGCTCGAAACGCAAGTGACTAAGCTAAAGTCAGCCGGCCGAAAGGCGGCCAAGTACTGCTGACAGCGATAGCCTTGCTTTCAAAGTAGATTTTGTACTTCGACCTCTAAACGCGAGAGGACCCGCACTGTGTAGCCTTTTGAAATGTCTTAGCTGCTCAAAACTTTTGTCGAGACGCTGATAAAATCTTAGCCCTCGCTCGTCCTCCGGTCGAAGGCTGAATTAATGTATTCCGCTAACTGTTCTTTGGAGCATATGCCATGATCGTGAATCTTTGGACGCTTCCAGGGTTTGTTAAAAAAATACAAAAGATTTTTCCCACAACACCACGAGTGAAAGCACTTGCGATAAATAACCGTCTCTTTTGCACACAGTGTTGCTGACGTACTACGTGTTCTTGCTCATCAATCTTCGCTTCTGCTGCACGTTGGTGAACTTGCGCTATTGTAAGGCGCAGAGAGTACGTGGTCACACACACATTCAACTGCAGCTCGACGTGGTCGACCTCAATTCTTCTGATGGCATTCCGAAGATTCATCTGGGGAAGGGCAGTCTGTAGACTCGTTTTTTTTTCTCGCAACACAAAATGTTTCAATGCGCTTTTAAGGATCTAAGAGGACTACAGACGCCAATACCCGGAAAAAGACATTGACAACTTTTTCACAAGCTACCAGATTAGCTGAAAATTTATAGCTGAAAAATCCGCTCGCTGGAGCGGATTCTAGGAAATTATCAATTCTAGCAAAATTATAATTGCAGAATGTATTGGGAAACAGATACCGCAGCTTTGAAAAGCTCGCCGCAAAACTTATAGAAGTCAAGCCGAGGCTCTCATAAGTTCTCTACTCCGGACTATACTGTAGGCATACCAATTTTGGTGTCGCTAGCAAATGGATTATCTGACGAGTCTCCGATCCGCACATTTCGCTTTGTGGAATTCATCGAGCGGTCTAAAGAAAAAAAAAAGCGCTCGTTTTACTTCTCAGGTACCCCTACCCAAGCAGCTATGCAAAACTGGGGAAGTTGTCGAACTTCGCCGACGAGATGAGAAGACCAACGCCTGCACAGTCCGCACGCCCAATGAAACCAATGAAACCAACTGTGGCCCCGAATACACGGGCGATTGACCTGAAGCTTATTCAGGGGAGAGTATGAAGAAACTGCTTAGTTCAGTCTTTTTATTTTCGCAATGCCGCAACCCTGCAGTACTGCGAACGCGCTCGGCAACGGGCATGTCTATCGAAATAAACGTCAGTAGTGTTGTTCATCTCAAACGAAACAGTCGGCCCTTTATTTGGCCTACTACAGTTTTCTCGGGCATGTCGCCTATTATAACTTGCATAAATGCTTATTTATGCCTAAGGTGCAGAAATCCACATCTTGTCTATGCAAATACAGGGTATCAACTATCATGCACCAAGATTAAAAAATATGCAACTGGCTTGTAGCTGGACAGAACCGAGGTAATGTTGTTTGCCGTCGCTTGGAGATGCTCAGATGATTTTTTTTTTGCATTCCGCCTAATTACATAACTGGCCTTCAATAAATAATCAACTTCTCAATTATTATAATTAGATGAAAAGTGTCAATGAGAAAATTGTAGAGCAACATGAGAAACTACCGATACAGCTTTCTGGTGCTCAGTACGTGCTACATAAAAGTGTTTTTCCGAGCGTGAAAGAAGCCCGCGAATACACGCAAAGTGCCTCGAGCGGCCAGTCGAGCGGCAATTCTGCGTGTATTCGCGGGATAGGGGGGTTCATCCGGATTCTGCTTTAAGTGCACGAATACTGATATCATATGAATATTTTGAGTGAATGAACCTAGTAGTGCGGTTCTTAAGAGATCCAAGTGAGTAGATAAGATATTGTGACACAAGGATTAAAGTAACAGTGAAATCTATGTACAGCTGATGTACAAAAGACAGGCAGCGCAGGAAAGTCCCTAACGTCGTTTTCTTCTGACACCAGCTCGTGCCCTCTTCTTCCACCTTGTTCCCAGCGTTGTAACAATATGTTTGGTGTGGACTCTAGATGGCCGATGCATATTCCCGTTTTGCTCGATCTTTGGGCAAGCACTTTTACGTTATGAGGGGCCTGACGGAGATTACGCTTTAACAAACCTAGTGTCTTATTAGCACATGTTATCAGAGTACTGCCGATTCGAGCAAGCGAATGGCCACTGCATCCCACAGCAGTTTACCGGGCTCCCCATTACTACCGCGACGTCTTCATGTTCAGAACCACCAGCGACTCCACGATCAGCGGCTTCGGGCACATAGACCCTAGAGATAAAAGCAATGTCGCGAACTTCCCTCACTGCTCTTACTGCTCTCTGGTTTACTTCAAGACCTAACTTTTTATGACCGTAAGCATAACAGTGCTCTAGCTTAGGGCACTAACAGCTACTTTTCATATAACGTCACGTCTTCCCATGAACAAAATATCCACGTCGTGTGTTTGAAAATATTCTAGCAAAATATTTGGACAACCATTTATCTGATAGTAACTTTTGCGATGCCCACGCTTTTCAACATAACAGTGCGACGTTCGTCCTTGTAGGAAGAGGGTCACTTGCTTGAGTATGTTCCCTCATCACTTAAGCCGTCGTTAGGCCAGTACTCACCTAATAAACATTTAACATGTATTTTTGTAACATTTCATACATGTATGGCATCTGTAGTAGTTAGATGCGGAAAAGCGCAGACACTACCTCTTTGTTGCTGTGTGTCTTGCGACAAAATTGTGCGCTCTATACCAATTACTCGCCAATTTCAGCAGTTTTTTTCATACGCTTTAGCTGTACGCTGTACAGCTGTACGTATGATAGATAGTGATTTCTACATGCCGTAGACACTCAGTTGCTATGACGTGATACCGCTGAGCTCGAAGGCGCGAGTTCGGATTCCTGACACGGCGGTTGCATTTTGACGGAGGCCATAAGCAAAGATGCTCGCTTCCTTATATTTAGATGAGCGTTAAAGAACGCAATGAACCCTTTTAGTACGGTGGGCCTGATAACTCGGTGGGGCTGTTTGGGCATGTTAAAATCCCCAATTTAGTTTCTTACCACAGTCTAAAAAACCTATGCGTCCTTTGAGGGTTATCTCGTTGCCAAAGAATTATCTTCATTAAGCTCGCCTGCAGTATACCCCTCTTTCGCGCCGCGCGCCCGGTAGTTTCACCTCCAGACCGACATGCCATACCGCATGTCTATCGTGACATAAATGTGGTGCGAGCGCAGCGTGAAAGAAGGTGCAAGCAACATAATAATGGTTATTGTGCCGGAAACAGACAGACCTCAAACAGGTGCACACTACTCATTGCGTGCGATAGATATTCCCGTTCAACTCACCTGTAATGCATGTGGTGAATAACAGAATGACGATGCACTTGCCAGCACCAAAACATGTTGGAACCGGGCGTCCGCAGACCTGGGACCTCCTTGTGGTTAGAGCTCTCAGGGGACGCATCTGTATCGATGACTTCGGCTGCCACGGTGCCTCCATTACGTATGCCCAATGCACATCCCTGGCTTTGGTGTCCAAGACTTCGAGTAACACCGGCAGCCGTGATGATGGACGATTATCGCCGAAGTCTAGCACACAGCTTCGCTGAAACGAAGTTTACAACTGCAGTTCAGCGGATGGTCACAGTTTCAAGCACAGACGTGGCAAGTAAACACAAGGAGAGTAACTCAATGCGCAACACTTTGTTCCTTCTTATTGCACTCCCTGTACTGGAAAAGTATTCTTCTCCACGACCGGGGCTTTAGGCGGCGTCGACAACTGTAAAGAGCGACGGCGTTTGCAAGCGAAGAAACGCCGACGAAAGTATGACGTAATCGGCCAAATGATTCCCTTCGTCTTGCTTCGAAACTTCCTCGATGGATGAACAACAGTTCCTTGGTGGAGGACGGCCGCCCGAATGATTTCACTAGGCTCAGCGGAAGTTTCCCAGTTCCGTTCCTATTATCAGCTCCGCCATTCTCGCTCTGATGATTGCCTCCTCGGGCATGTGATTGTATAGCGGTGAAGTGTCTAACACTTGGAGAGTTGTCGACTGAGACACACCGGAAGGAATAGATGGGAGACTGAACATTGTCACTCAGTATGGGGAAATACAACTTCTACAAACCCGAATAAGAGCAATATACTGCAGAAAAAAAATACCCAGGAGCATTGACAATGTCTCCAGTGACTATCTGTCAGCTCTACATTTCCTGAAGTATAATATAATGACAGCTCATGATATCTATTCGCATCGCTTAGTTTCATCCTATAAGGACGAAATAAAAAAGAAAACACGAAGTTTTTGGCTAACTTAGCCGAGATCAAGAGAACAGCCACTACATGCAAAACTAGCAAAACTGATGCATGGCATATTGCATATTGTAATACTAGCTATGAATTGCCAATTATCAAGCGAACGCTCCTGGAAGTATTAAACATTTGGGCTGAAAGTCAGGTATGTCTACAAATGACCAGCAAAAAAAGAAAAAAAAAACAAATAAACAAAAAAGATCATGCGTCCCTTTTTTTTGTGACGCTATGTAAATATGTAAGCATTGTTGTTATCGCACCTCATTGAGTTTTGTGTGTATTTTTCACGCTTGTTTGATTTCTGTTACGCACGAGACATGTTTTGCTGTATGACATTTTATATATTTAAACGAGAGAAGAAGGGGGACCGAGGGGCTCTATTTTGTTAATCATGATCACATAAAGCCAACAGACAATGAAGCCAAGGAAAACATCGGGGAAAACAATCCCAAAAAATTCTGGCGTGCTATTTCCCCGACCTCCTCTCCGACTAACGTAGCACTACAAGATGGAAACGGAAATTTGATTGTAGAAGAAAAATGCGCCGATGCTCTTAAACAAATATTTCACATCCGTATTCACGTAAGAAGACTGCTCAAATATTCTACCATTACTGACGTCACTTACAAGTATATGAACCGCATTCAATTAACAGTCGAAGGAATCGCATCCGTAATAAAAAAAAAAAACTTCAAGTATCCACAAGCTCTGATATTGACGGAATCAACACTAAGATTCTCAAACGAACAATAATTCCCTGCAGTTTAACCCTTTACCATATCTTTAATCAATCATTATCCACTGGTACACTTCCACATGATTGGAAAATTGGCAAGGTGATATCCATCTTCAAATCTAGAAATAAAAGTGATGTAAATAACTACCGCTCCATATCCCTCACTAGCATTCTTTGCAAAATACTAGAACACATAATTGCATTTAATATTGCCCAGCATTTAGAAAATAACCATTACTTTTTTCTCCAACAGCGCGCTTTTAGGAAAGGTTTGTCTTGTGAAACGCAGCTACTAGAATTCACTCATGACCTATTTTCTAATATGGATGGTAACACACAGACAGACTGCATATATGTCGATTTTTCTAAAGCATTCGATCATGTAGCACATTGTCGTTTAATTACTTAACTGTCTTCCCTTAATCTTGATTCTCTAACTATATCTTGGCTCCGGAATTTTTTATCATCACCCAAGCAGTTTACATGCGTTAATAACACCTCATCTCCATTTTCTGACGTTACTTCTGGTGTTCCTCAGGGCAGCGTCCTGGGTCCTTTATTATTTCTTATCTATATTAATGACCTTCCATCACACATAACATCAAACATCCGTTTGTTTGCCGATGATTGCATAATATACCGTAAAATTATAACTCGGGCAGTTCATCTGGTACTACAACAGGATCTTGACACAATCTCATTCTGGTGCTCGAAGTGGCAGATGACGGTTAACGCTGAGAAATGCAAACTAATGAGGTTCAGCCGAAAGCAGTCAAACTCGACTTACACATACTCTCTTAACAATAAACCTTTATTGACAACGGGCCACTAGAAGTACCTTGGCATTAACTTCTAAACTATCCTGAACAACAGGTTGGTGAGCTCGTGCTCACCAACCTATTTTGTAACTTCTGGTGTGCCCCAAGGCTCAGTCCTTGGGCCTTTTTTATTTCTTATTTACATTAACGATTTGCCGGAGGAATTGACGTCTAACATTCGTCTTTATGCTGACGATTGTGTTATTTATCGTGAAATAACTAACCCAGATGATTCATTTTTACTTCAATCTGACATTAACACCATTTCCTGGTGGTGTAACCAGTGGTTAATGAAATTAAACGTAAAAAATGTAAAATGATGAAATTTTCTCGTGGTAGTGCTGTTTCTACATCCTCATACAAAATTAACAACACTATTTTGTCCTCTGTCACTTCCTATAAATATTTAGGTGTTCACATTACTAACAACCTGTCGTGGCAAACTCACATTGAATACGTGACAAACTCCGCCAATCGAACACTAGGTTTTTTACGTCGCAATTTTTCTCGCGCGCCCTCTTCCCTCAAACTTACATTATATAAAACGCTAGTAAGATCTAAACTAGAGTATGCTTCACCAATTTGGGATCCATCTACAGCACAGCTAACATACTTACTTGAAGCCATTCAGAACTGCTCTGCACGTTTCATTGTATGCAATTATTCGCGCAGTGCCAGTGTATCTGCCATCAAAACTAGCCTTCATCTGCCAGACCTATCATCAAGAAGGAAACTCGGCCGGTTATCACTCTTTCATAAAATGTACTATACTAACCCAGAAATAAAAAATGACCTTTTTATATCACCCCCTTATATTTCATCGCGAATCGACCACAACGTCAAGGTACAAGTACCAACTTGCCGCACAAACCTTTTCTTCAATTCATTCCTGCCCAAGACAGCATCCGAATGGAACCACCTCCCCGCCTCGGTCGCCAGCAATCCGGTTCATTCATCCTTTCAAACTGCTGTTTCTAACATTATATAATGATTCACCACTCCTCTCTGTAACGCCATCAGGCATTGAGAGTATGTTAAATAAATAAATAAATAAATAAATAAATAAATAAATAAATAAATAAATAAATAAATAAATAAATAAATAAATAAATAAATAAATAAATAATAAATAAATAAATAAATAAATAAATAATAAATAAATAAATAAATAAATAAATAAATAAATAAATAAATAAATAAATAAATAAATAAATAAATACATTGAAAGAATTACCGCTACAGCATCGCGCACACTCGGATACCTGAAACGCAATCTTCACGCGTCGCAATCTATCTGACATAAACCATCTGACTTAAACCGCGTTTCTTCCAACGCGTAAGAACGCTCGCACTCAGAACAACACAAGCATGGGTTCCCCCTAGTACCAACCACCATCTTGTACTAAGAATGCGTAGATGTGACAAAAACAATTATTCGTTACCTACTTTTATCTAAGCGAAAAGACTAAGAAACTGAAAAGCACGAAAATAATTTATAAATATTGCTTGGCTAAGGTAACACTCCTAAAAAAACAAAGTGCGAAATATAAAATAAGAAAACATCTCTTTGGCATGCTGCTCCTGCTGCGCTAAGACGGCACCTCAACTCGACACGTCCGCTCCCGTCGGCTTCACTTGTGAGAGTGAAGCCGACATGATGATTGTGATTGATGATGACTTATTGACATCCCCTTTGAAACGGGGCGGCGACAAATAGTCACCTAGCCTGCTTGATTTAATCAGGTATACTGAACATGTTCATTCTCTAGCATTTTTGTATACCTCTCATTATTCTTTTTCTTTTTCAAAAATTTACCTTGTACTGCTACATATGATTTTAAGAGATCAGGTCGTATCTATCTTTTCCCTGCTTTTTTTTCCACCAGTACTTTAATCGTCTCTTGCTTATCTCTGCGGCTGATCTGTTGATCTTTCCTTCCACTTTAAACCCAAGCGCTTCTGAGAGTTGCACATTACCAGCGGTTCTCGATGGGTGCATCCCGTCGCATTCCATTAAGATGTGCTTTATGGTCTCGGTATCTTTACTGCAGCATACACACGCCTCATCTAGTTCCGAATATTTGCTTCGGTATGCTTTGGTCCTTAGGCAACCGGCTCGAGCTTCAAATAGCAAGGCACTGCCTTTGTGTTATCGTACAAATTTTCCCTTGTAATTTCTTTCTTCTCATTCTTGTAAATCTCCATTGTCCTTTTATTGCGATAGCAATTATATGGACGCTCCAAAGCGGATTTCTGCCGTCGGCGTCGTCGTCGTCGCCGTCGCCGTGAGGTTCCGTATGACCTCAACGGCGATGAAATCGTCGCCGCGCTCCGAACGCTGTATGTGCGAGTGAAAGGGCGCGAGGGACTCGCGCTTTCACGGGGAGCGAACGCACGTCGAAGAGCAAACGCGCGTTCTGCGCCGTGCTCCCTGAAGGGCTGGAGAATTAAGCGTCTCTTTCCTAGTTTACAATCACCACATATACAGAGCAAACGCGACTTCATCCGGCGCGCGAAAGGCCGTGGGGGAGGGAGGGAGGGGGAGGGAAGGGAGGCGACGAATAGCTGCGGTACCAAATGCGTATTTATATAAAAACGTTGCGATGCGAGAAGGTCGGTAAGATTTCCGACGCTGCTAGACGAGTGTCCCATTCTGATCTCGTCGAAAACCTCCGAGCCGCACCCAGAGGCACCGGCAACAGTCACCAACGCCGCGCGCGTTCGGTGCGAACGCGGGCAAAACGCCGACGGCGTCGACAACAGTTCTGCGCGTTGCTGGTGCTGCTGCATGTCCAAGTTTATACAGCTGATAAAACTACTATCCTTACTCCTTATAGCTCTCTACTAATTTGCTATCGCAATTGATGCTTTGCCTTTCGGGTGAAACTGCGACAAATTTTTATTTCCATTTTTTGCACCCAATTCACGGTCTCTATTTCTCTCCATTCCTTTCTGATGACTCCTGCTTGTCTATTTACAGTTTCGATTATCCTGTACTTGGTTGCCAGCTTCCTTCACCTCTTCCTCCATTCTGTGTCTACGCTTTTCATGTACAGATACTTGTGCGCTTTAGCCGCCCATTTAGTTTCATCCATGTTCCTGAGTCTTTGTTCAAAACTGATTTTGCTCTGTGCTTCTCTGACTTCAAAAGGGGCCCAACCCATGTCACCCTGCACTGCCTCATTTGTGGTATTACCGTGGGCTCCCAAAGCCAACCGGCCTACTGATCTTTGCTTAACTTCCAAACCCGACAAGATATCCGATTTTAAGCATAGAATGGCATTTCCGAATGTTAGCTCTGGCACCATTACTCCTTTCCAGATTCCACGCACCACCTCATACTTATTGTGGCCCCACAGTGCTCTGTGTTTCAATATTGCTGCATTCCGCTTCCCCTTTATTTTCAGATTAACTTGGTGGTTGCTTGAGTAATTCCTTCCTTTGTTTATGTGTACGCCGAGGTACTTATATTGCTTCACTATGGGTATTACTGTTGAATTGACACCACGAAGTTACTCGTCTCTTCATTAAAAATCATAATTCCTGATTTCTCTGTGCTAAACTTAAGGCCTAGATTTGTCGCTGCATTCCCACAGATATTCGCAAGTATGTGTAAATCTTTTTTATTGTACGCTAGTAGCACAATGTCGTCTGCGTACATCAGTCCAGGGACCTTCTGTTGCACCATTTGTCCATTGCGCATGTGGGATAAATCAAAACCTAATTCGCTGTTTTCCAGTCGTCTTTCTATACCCTTGACGTAAAGCGTGAACAACAATGGTGACAGAGGGCATCCTTGCTTCAATCCTTGGTGAATTTCCACCATTTTATTACCCTTTTGACTTTCCCATACCACTTGTACTTGGTTGTCTCTATATATATCTCGCAGCAGCTCCACGAAATCGTCATCTATGCCTTCGTGCTGAAGAATACCCCATAACAATTCCCTGTCTACGTTGTCACAAGCTCCTTTAATATCTATAAGTGCTATCGATAAAGGTCTTTTCTGAGCTACTGAAATCTATATGCACTGAGTTAGTACAAACATATTATCCTCTAAGCGGTCTGCCTTTCCTGAACCCATTCTGTAGTTCCCCCAATATATCGTTTTTATCCACCCACTTCGACAGTTCTAGTTTTATGGGTTGCATTGCCATTCTATATATTACCGACGTTACTGCAACTGGCCTGTACGAGCTCGTCTTATCCTTATCTCCTTTGCCTTTGTAGATGCGATTGATCTTGCTTTCACGCCATCCAACTGGAATTTTATTTGTTCTATTCACTTGCTCTATGACATTAGTCAGCAGTTCCTTGCTTTTTGGACCGAAGTTTTTGATTAGCTGTATTGGGATTTCATCGGGTCCTGCTGCCGTGTTGTTAGGGACATTTTCTGCTGCCTTTTTCCAATAAAAGCTTTCAATGGTAAATTTTGATCTCTCAGGCCTCTCTGCTGTTGCTTGATCTGTTGTCTGAACAACGCTTTTTCTCGTGCGGAAGTTTTCCCTAATAACGTCTGTGATGTATCGTAGCGCACCGTCTCCTTCGTAGATGTTACAGTCTTCAGCCCTTGTAGCCGTTTGCGAGTTTTAGTTGGAGCTCCGAGTGCTTTTATATGGTTCCAGAATCTTTTTGGGGTGCCTTTGTCTCTTTTGTTAATGTTACGCACGTGTTGCGCTGCTAACGCCACCTAACGGCGGGGTTACTTCCGCAAAAGGAAGGAGGCGCTTCTTGCTTGACCTGGGGGTCGGTGAGCGATGCAGACGTTCCGCGCATGCGCCGATCCATGCTTCGCGAGACCGTCTCACGAGGCTAGGAGGAGGACACCGGTATGGACGAACACGGATCGTTCGAACTTGCCACCGTTCGCGTGACCGTACACGTGAACGACTAGGCGATGGTGTCACAGCATGGGCGAACATATTCGCTCGCTATCCGGTCGGGGTGAGTCGCACTTACTCGATTTGTCGCGCGCCCATGTGAATGTTCTATGCGTAGTAATTCGGTTAACGTGTATTATTGTATGAAAGGTGCAATGCGTGCCCTTTTGATTGTTTACACTACTGTGTTGGCGTTCCTTTGTCCCAAGAGCACGTGTGAGATCCCACACTTCAAGTGTTCCTCGTCCTCTATAACGCATATTGTCAGAGTTTTGTCTTGTGCAAATGAATGCGTCTAAGAATGTGTTGACTCATTTTGTCGCGCAGGCTACGACGTGCAATAAAGGGAGCAACGCCTCGAGATGAAGAAAGCTATAGCGATACAAAAAGCACTCAAGAATAATCCCAGAACTACTTTATGCGTGTTGTTCGCAAGTCGCAGCACATAAGCCACAAGTTCACAACTCAAGTTCATAACCTAGAACACAAGCCCAGTGCAGTCTATGCAAAAATTCAAAAGAAAGAAGGTAAAAAAAGAAAACAAAGGCTCGACATAAAAACCGCCGCAATATCTTGTATGTTATTGCATTTCTGCCTTGACTTTTCGCATATGTGGACTGGAACAGCCTGCTTTGCGACATCGTTGCTTTCACCCGTTCATTTGCATTTACAGCTGAAGTATGTCTGTATAGCCTTAAGCAATATTGATTTGTATGTGTATTTCTTGTAATACCACATTTTACGTAATACCCCAGAGTGGGGTCGTTAAAAAAACTTAAATGGAAGTCAAATGTACAGTTTGAATGGTTATGAGCCTAGCCCTACTATACTTGCTTCTCCAAAGAGCCAGTCTATGGCTAGCGAAATGTGGAGGGTAATGATTGTTGAAGTTCGCAGCGTTTGAAGCAGGAAAGCGAATCTTTTGATAATTCTTGCTCTTTTGTTCTTACGCTCGCTGATGGAAGCACCTGTCGATACGAATAAGACGGACAACTTGCGCCAAAAAGAAAGAAAGACAGCTTTTAATCGCAGCGAAAGAAAAGATTCCCGCAAAGCAGTCCGCGCATTTTATTACACACAGGTGCGGAGGAAGAACGAATTAGTCCAACGCTGTTCACAAGGTTCTCGCGGAGAGACGTGAAGAAAAGACATGGCAGAGTCCCATCAAGAACTCGCTGGGCACCTGACGAGGAGGACGCTTCGCGTCGCACTTACGCGACTACAGCCGACCCAATACAGGAGTGAGTAGCACACCTTGTCAGGTTTATCTTGCCATTTACACGGTATAGTATTTTACCTCATTCACACTGTGTTTACTGTATGGGTAGATATTGCGTCGGTTAGCCTAAGAATAGTAGGACACAGTAGGTCCCACAGTAGGACTAGTTGATCAGAAATGTTTTATTTAACCCTACAGGGAATATTTCTGTTAAAATTTCCTTCTTTTCTGTTAAAACCTTGTCGTTCAACTAGACAGAACAAGTAACTTCTTTCTGCCAATGAATAAGTTTTTTTTTTCATTTACTGAAAGACGTCGCAGTAAAAGAAAATATAAATTCCACGTCTTTTTTGTTTTACGCATTTCTTACGATGTGCTTTTGATGTCATGGATGTGGGCGTATTGTAGAGTTCAAACGAACGTCACAGTATGCACTCCCGTTGTCTGTTTTACTGCAGCTGCTTTTTTGAGTGGTTTAGGAAGGTGCATAGCAGCGCAGTTGATAACACTGTCGAAAACAATAGCAATTCAGCGTAAAAGCAACACTTTTTACTGGCCAGATATGGCATAAGGGCCAGATAGGCCCTTGCATCATAAACATCAACATATTTTTTTTCATTCTTTATTTACAAAATACTTTACAATATACAAAAGCCTTACTGGACCCATAGCCATTGGCTAGTTCCGGGTCCACAGACAACTTAGGGTGTGAGATGCAGCACGCGAGCAAACAGAAACAGAAGACGTAATACATAATAGTAATATTACCATACATAACTCATACACAAATATAAATATAACATCAGTGTTCTATTATCCTTCTCGCACGCGAGCGAACAAAGCAAATACATAACAATGGTATTGACATGCACAACTTAAGCAATTGACACGCACAACTTATGCAAGAATGTAAATATAAAGAAGTGTACTTTCATCGACAGTATTTTTCAAAAAAAGTATTTTCTGACAGCAGACCTGAAGTTACAGGCTTCTTTTATATGTTTTGGCAGAGAATTCCAAATAAGTGCGCCGTTAAATTCCACGAGCCTTTTCCCGTACAAATTATGACATGGAGGCAGATTAAAACACTGATTAGTTGCAGCTCTTGTATTTCGTAGCGGGATTTCAAACAGTGTAATTGGAAGTGGATCATTGGTATCGATAATACTATGAATGACCTCAGCAATTTTCAATTCATATAATGCATGCACTGGCAACACATGCAATGAGCTGTACAAGTACGTACTGGATTGAGTACACCTAGAAGAACTGATAATTCCTAATGCCAGTTTTTGCAGACGGAATACAGGATCAAATTAAGTTGTAAAGGTGTTACCCCATGAATCAATACAATAACATATGTGACTTTGTAAAAAGGAAAAGTACAGTATGCGTAGGACAGGATATTCGAAACATTCACGAGCCTTAAGAAGAATATAACATTCGTAAGCAAGCTTGGAACAAAGGTGTTTAATGTGAGTTTTCCAGTGCATGTCTGAGTCTAAGAAAATGCCTAAATATTTATAGGAGAAAACTTGTTGTAGATTTATACCTTGTAATGATATATCCAGTGTTTCAGTATTGAGTTTTTTTCTTCCTGGAATGAACAACTGTATACTTAGTCTTACTAAGATTAAGTGTCAGCTCATGAGACGTGAACCACTTAAAAACATTATCTAACTCAGCATTTATTTTATCCTGTATATCAAGTATACTTTCACCAGTAAATAGAAGAGCGGTGTCGTCAGCATACATCAAAGCCTGTGAATGCCTAAGCGTTGCAGGGAAATCATTTATGTAGAGTGAGAAAAGCATGGGTCCAAGAACGGAACCCTGTGGCACACCAGTTAGTACGGTTTGTGAAGTAGACATATAATTTTTAAGTATTACTTGCTGCTTGCGGTTACTGAGGTAGCTTCGGAGCAAGTTGTGGATTTTGCCCCTCAACCCTAGATTGTTAATCTTGTTCAGTAATATATGATGGTCAACTGTGTCGAAGGCCTTTCTAATGTCGAGATAGACAACGACCGCAATTTTATTCTGCTGGAGAGTCGTATTCAGTAGGTGTGTAAGGGTGAAAACAGCGGAAGAAGTAGGTTTCTGAGGTCTGAACCCGTGTTGGTGGGGGCTCAGTATATTCTATTTGGATATGAATTTGTTTATGTGCACCGATAGTATCTTTTCAAAAACTGTGTTGATAACGCTAGTAATCGAAATCGGCCGATAACTTGATGGATTAGAACGATCTCCGTCCTTATAAATCGGAATTACTTTTGGTATTTTAAATTCTGAAGTATATATTTCGGAATCAAGGGAGTGATTAAATAGGTGAAGGAGGGGACCAACTAAGATGTCAATGTTGTCCTTAATTAGCTTAACAGGTATTTGGTCAAGCCCAGCTGCCTTAGCCCATTAACAATTGCTATTATTTCTTCCACTGTGATATCTTCAGTTACCATAGTATTCACCACAGATTGGATAGACTGCGTACATTCGGTGACTTGAGGAAGTTGGCTTGCTAGTTGCGGTCCAATATTTAAAAAATACTCGTTAAATTCTTCAGCTGTATCCTGGTTAAGTACATCAGGCAATATACGCTGCTCTGAACGAAGCCCTACTGCACCTGTTCCAATATTCCAAATTTTACCAGTGTTGCCCTGAGCAATAATGATAAGAGAAGAGTAGTATTCTTGCTTTCTTTTACGCAGTAGAGATACCGACAGGTTCCTGAAAGGCTTAAACTGGGTTAGATAATAATTATTGGTTTTAGCACGTTTCCACTTCTCATGCCATTTTTTCTTTCTCCTTCAGTATGCGTAGGATGTCGTGAGTCATCCATGGGCATATAGGGGCAACATATCGACCCGAGGACTTGTGTGTGGTGCTCTGCAATACAGCACTCTGGAGTACTGTAAAGAAGTTTGTATATTCTTTGTTGATGTCGGTATCATAGGTATCAAAGAAGTTTACATGCTGCAAGTTCTCACGAGCTAATCGATAGTCAATCTTTTTCGGCGGCTCATAACCAGATATGTTCGCGGTTATCTTTCCTTGGATTTTAACCGCAACAAATATATGTGATCGGCTGTTGGATATAGGTAAGTTCCAGCCCATCTGTTACATGTGATGTTCGTTAGCGCATGGTCAATTAAACTGCTAGAACTGCCTGTGATACGCGTTGGCTGGGTTATAAGATTGTATATGTTATATTATTGCAAAAGTAAGGTGTAATTGTTAGTTTCTCCAGAAACATCTATATTAAAGTCTCCTACAATTACAACACGGTTACCTTTTTTAGAGGTTAAGATTTCTATAACTGATTCAAGTTTCTCAATAAAAGTTGAAACAGCAGAACTGGGAGGCCGGTACACCACACCGACTGTTATACCACATTCAATTTTTATAAAAAGTGCCTCAATTGTAGGATCACTGATGGTAAGGGCAGGAAGAACTTCAAAAGCAATACTTTCTTTTACGAAGAAGACAACACCACCTCCTCGTGCCCTTGAAACCCTTGGCAGAGAGGAAAGTTTGTAGCCTGGTATAAATGGCGTTTCTTTATCCTTGAGCCAGGTTTCCGTAACAGCGATCAAGTCGAAAAGAAAAGTATGCTGGGATAAGTAAGCACTCAGTAAGTTAAGATTTTTATTTATACTGCACACATTGCAATGAAAAACTGAGAACACATCTTGGTGGTTTGTTAATTGATCTATTTGATCCAAACTAAAAGGCATGGCGATTTAGAAAAACAACAAGAAGATATGAACATGAACAAAGAAAAACTATACAATTTGTGCCAGGTCACTCTCACTCTCATTTCTCAACACAGTTGAGGTTTCTGTCTTCCTCATGAGGATCTTTCCTTACGAAATCCAGGCAAACTTCCATTTTTTTCTCTAAGCGCAGTTGACGCGCTTTGCTCAACAGTACTTTGATCTCAATACAGAGATGCTCATTAACATAAACCGGATTGCTTTCCTCGAAGCCAAGAGCTCTTGTTGTAAGCTTTGCCTTTCTAGCTGCAGAAAAGAACTTATCCCGCACAGCACGAGTGCAAAACCGCAAAACAACATTAGGTCTATCCTTGTCCTTAGAACGGACGCGGTGCACAACGTCAGTGTCATCTTCGGAGATATTTACCATTGACTTGCGCAGATTCTCGTCAGGCACCACAGGTATGCCTTTTATTTCTACATTCTGGCTCCTGCTGTATTGCTTTAAGTCGATAATTTCTTGCTTGGCTTCCACAAGTGCCTTCTGCATCTGCTTAATATCATACTGGCATTGAGAATTCTGTGTTTTCACTTCGGTCACCTCGCGACGGAGCTCTACGACATCCTTCTTGAACTGCTCAAATGTTTCATTCATGAATCCCATAGCCCCTCGTATTCCCTCTAGTTCAGAATGGATCTCAGTGTTTGGTGTTCGCACGGCTGCAATTTCATTCGATACGTCAGTTGCGAAGTTGTCAAGCTTCGCTAGTACGTCGGTTAATATTTTCACGATCTTTTTATGCTATTCGGTTGTTTTTCGCCAAAAGCCGTGAGAACATCCCCGAGAGTACCAGTGCTTGCCATAATTCAAAGACCAGAGAGCGTCAGCGAACCGCGGATGTCCCCGCGAACTCAAATTAGGCAACAAGCAGACAATAGGCACTACACTCGTTGCAGCAACAGCGACGGCGCGACGTAAGATTTCCACAAATAGGAACAGAATTACCACCAACCTGCGTAAGGTAGATCAGTTGGTTATGACGACTCTGTACGCCGCCACTGCTGCTGCCAAAGTGAATCTCACATGCTTTTGGCTTAATAACGGCCAAGATTAATTTGCCTGTGACCGCCTTCTGATTCTCTTAATCGCCGCCTATCTACAACTATGAGCTACAAAAAAACGAGGAGAGAATAAAACTGGTAAAGAATGTGAGAGGACACGTCAATATTGGATACCGCCTAATCATCTTTTAGCGATGAAGGCTCCTTTACGCGCAGGATATACATGCATTGCTTTCATCATCATCATGCATGATTATCATCATCCTATCTTTTACGTCCACTGCTGGACGAAGGCCTCTCTCGGCGATCTCCAATTACCCTTGTCTTGCGCTATCTGATTCCAAGTCTGCCTTGAAATTTCTTAACGTTAACACACCGCCTAATCCTGTGCGGCCCTATGCTGCGCTTCCCTTCCCTTGGCACCCGCTCTGTAACTCTATTGAACCACCGGATATTACGTACAACGTCCGTCGGGGTGGCTTATCGACTATGGTGTTGGGTTGCTCAGCACGAGGTCACGGGATCGAGTCCCGGCCGCAGTTCGATAGGGGCGAAAAGCAAAAATGCCTGGGTCACGTACAATTGGGGGACGTTAAGGATACCCTGGTGGTCAAAATTAATCCGAAGTTCCCCACTACGGCGTACCTCATAATAAAATCGGGGGGTATGGCACGTAATACCCCAGAATTCAGTATTAAGTATAACATGGCCTGCCCAGCTCCATACTTTCCACTTGATGTGGCATAGAGTATCGGCTGTCCCCGGATTGCCTCTCCAATACCCACCGCCCTTTTCTTGTTTCTTAACTTTACATCTAACATTCACTGTTTCATCGCTCGTTGCGCGGTGTTTAACTTTCGAAGCTTCTTTTTAACCTTCCAGTTTCTGCACCATATATTAGTACCAATAGAACGCAATGATCGCTAATTTTTTTTTTCTTTTTGAAGGGATAGTGAAAAACTTTTTGAGCATAGTGAAAAAACACTGCCTCTCTGTAGAAGAGTCCCTTATCAACATGTGAGCCAAATAATATTGCACAGCATGCAGCCGGAAATTAACAATCTCGTGTCAAAAAGAGCAGTCGCTTGTAGTCGCTGCTGTTTACTTCCTAAATGCACCTGCAGTGCAGTACAGTACGCGGGTACAAGCGTACAAGCATGCAGTACAAGCGTGCAGTACACAAGCGTGTAGTGCAGTACAAGCCGGTACCATTCTTGTTCCTGTCACCAAATAGGACATCGCTGCTCCTATTTTCATTGAGAACCACTGTGCAGTCGATCGGCTGCACCAGTTGCAAGAATTGGTGCGTCGCGCAGCAGAGCGTGAGTCAGGGCCACACGTGACAGAGTGGATATTTTGCGCCGCAATGTGTGTACTGCAAGCACTCATCCGCCATTCAAGAGTGTAGCCGACTTTTTCAATGACAATGGTTTGACTGCGCTGCAAGCGGACAAAGAATGTTAATTTGTTGTCATGACGCAGGGGTGGTAGCTTGGCGAAAAGGCTAGCAACGCAATTGAGAAGAATTTTAAGAAAACGGAATTCAACCTCCTGAAGCAGAAAAAAGGCAGCGATCACGTTGATGTCCCTTAATTTAGACGTTGTAAAGCAGGCAATAAGCAAAGCAAACAAGGACAGCTTGTAAATGTTTCTGTGCAAGACCCACAAGTCAGACTTCCCCCTACGAGTAATTGTATCAGAACGAGCTTCATGGCAATTTCTACTAGCGACATTTCTTCAAAAAAAAAAAAAAAAATTACGGCCACTTGTGCTCGACGAACCTTGTATAGCCAAGAACTTGAATGAAGTTGTGCAACATTTGGAACAAGGACAATGGAATAACGTGACGGGTTTTTCTATCGATGTAAAGGACCTCTACTATTATGTGCCCCACCCCAATCTGTTCTGTGTAGTGCGACAAACAAATTGACGAAAATAGTGAAGTAGGCTTTCGAAATTCCACTGGGATGAACACTGAGAACGTTTTTTGACACTTCTATAATTTTATCTTCAGACAATAGCTATCTGCTCCAATGGTGATTTTTACACTCAAAAGTCTGGAATTTGCATTGGTTGCCGTGTGGCTCCCATTTCATGCGATATTTCTGTATCTTGCGTAGACGAGCGAGTGCAAGCGAACCTTACGGATACTCCAGTAATTATTGTATTTAGGTTCGTAGATGACTATTTCGTCATTGTTCAAGAATCTTTAAAATGCCTTGTTAACACAGCCGAACGAATCCTCGATGTTTTAGAAATTATTCTGAAGGATTGAAAGTTACTTGGGAAGTTACGACCAATAAGAGCATTCAGTTGCTTGACAATAATATTGTTTTTACCACCAAGCATGTTGTTTGCAGTACATGTTGCACAGATCAGGCAAAAACATTTTGCCTTACACCAACGCACATTCTAAGCTAGTAACACGAGGTCTGGCGATTAAGTGCTTGCAGTCAACATTGAAGAAATCATGTGACCACATGTGGTCAGACACCTTCGTTCAGCAAGTCTAGCGATTGGAATGCGTGGATTATACCCATGGCCTAATTTCAAATTTGTAAGAGACCCTTTGCAAACGTTTAAAACAAAAACACAAGAAAAGCCGGCGAAGAAAGGTGAAAAAAAAAAGAAAGCATTTCTTTATTTGCACTAAATTTCGCACAATGTAAAGAAGATGGGAAGGAATGCGGATTAAACGTAGTTTTTACTGCACCGTGCAAGTTGTCACGCGTTTGTTCCACGACTGAAAAAAATCGCGCGTAATACATGTGAACGAAAGCATGTTTTGCAGTTCATCAAGTGCAGCATTGAAGTTGTGTACAAGATTACGTTATGCGGCGTTTAGAGCAATATTGACCAAACGGGAATGTCTTCTGATGAGCATGCGCGAAAGCACAAGATGGCTGTTAAGAACCAATCTGGTGGGCACCTTGCCTTTATTGCAAACAGTACAAGTGCACTCCACTTTTCAAAACGGGCGCGCGAAAAGCTTGAACGCGCAATCATAGAGGCATATTTTATCAATGTGGAAGGATGAAGTTGCATCAGCGCGGTATCTCTATCACTACTGGAAAAATAGGTTGCATTTCTGACAGGTTTCGTATGATTTTTCAAAAACGTGTGCACACATATATATGTTACTTCAAGTGATTAAACATTCCGTTGAAAGTCAGCGCTGGTCCTGTTTTCATTTGTCTCTACTTCGTCATCGTCTAGTTGGCGCGGAAATAATTTTCGTTTACTGGAAGCAAGTATTCACCTGTTGTATAACCATTTGGTTCTTCGCAGATTATTTTGGAAATTGTGCGTATATAGTCCCATTTTTGAATAGCTTTAAAACGTCTTGTTATGAGTCATGGACATAGTCCTGCGGACGAAATAGAAGTAGCATAGCAGACGAGAAAGAGGATGAGCTGTATCCCGGCCCGCCATCTTTGTTGTTATGGGACCACTCGCTGGCACTTGCAAATATTGTACATAAACCCTTCTTGACATCTCCCCGTAACATCTTTGGTGGAGATGCGGCGTAAATCCGAAGGACACCACGGAACTTCGCAGAGGACATCTTGTGGGCCAGAAGACCATGTCGACGGAGAGGCCCACTGATCGAGCTTCGGCTACCACAACATCGGTTGTCATGGCCCAACTCCGTAAGACCCACAGACGAATGGGCTTACGGAGCGGCTGAACAGGACCCTCGCCGACATGCTTGGAATGTACATCGACCTCGAGCACAAGACGTGGGATACCGTCCTGCCGTACAAAAGCTTCGCTTAAAACACGGCGGTGCAAGAAACAACGCAGATCATGCCGGTCAACCTGGTTTACGGCAGGAACCCTACGAAGACTTTCGACGCCATGCTGCTGCACTTCACAGACGAAGAGAATCTCGACATAGCCGCCTAGCTCCAGCGCGCCGAAGAAGCCCCACAGTAGAGCACTGCACGGGCCCGGGCCGGCCCGAAAGCCCGGGCCCGGCCCGGCCCGCAGCCCGGGCCGGATTGTCCGAAGCGTTTGTCGGCGGGCTCGGGCCGGGCCCGGGCTTAAAGCGGCGGGCCCGGGCCGGGCTTGGGCTTAAAGCCGCGGGCCCGGGCCGGGCTCGGGCTTGAGGCCGCGGGCCCGGGCCGAGCTCGGGCTTGAAGCCACGGGCCAGGGCCACACTCGGGCCCGCTCATTGAAGGGCCTAAGTAGGCCTTCGAGCACACGTGACCGTTATGCATTGCATGGTTCAATGCATTCTGTGCCAAGCTGAAGTTACACTTTCAAGATGACTGTCATCATCATCATCAGCCTATATTTATGTCCACTGCAGGACGAAGGCCTCTCCCTGCGATCTCCAATTAACCCTGTCTTGCGCTAGCTGATTCCAATTTGCGCCTGCGAATTTCCTAACTTCATCACCCCACCTAGTTTTCTGCCGTCCTGGACTGCTCTTCCCTTCTCTTGGTATCCATTCTGTAGCTCTAATGGTCCATCGGTTATCCATCCTACGCATTACATGGCCTGCCCAGCTCCATTTTTTCCGCTTAATGTCAACTAGAATATCGATTATCCCCGTTTGTTCTCAGATACACACCACTCTCTTGACTGTATATCTTATCAGATGACTATATCTTATCAAAGAAAATAGTAAAACAGATGAAGTTGTCATTTTTAACAGTGGAGCTGTTTCAGCTGGGCCTAATGTGTCCGCTGAATCCAAAAATGTGGGCCGATCCTGGCAGCAGTGCAGAAAGGGTCCAAGCGCAATGGCACATACACCTGTGAACTAGCGAAGCTGAGCCTGGATAATTGTAGCTAAGAATGGTGGGGACTAATTGCCTATCGATAGGCAATTGATAGCCAATCAATAGCTAGTCGTTAATCAATCAATAATCAATAAATTCCGAAAATGCCGGGGATGACTTGGTAGTGCTTAGCCTAGCCAAAAAGCCAGGACTAGCTAGGTGCCCATCATCTCCGCTGTATCTTTAGCATTGCGCTGCCAGTGCAAGCTACGCAAATTTTTTTTTTCTTTTCCGCAAAAACGAACATTGTTTCCGCGTAAGGAAAAATAAATTGTACAAAGAACCACTCCTCAAACCATTTCCATGTTACCGCTTTTGCGATCGCACTATTACCAGTGTCGATACTAAGGCATTTTTTTAGCGCTAAGGCCAGTTACTTTTGTGCTTGAATGCATAAAACAGCGTTTTCCTCAAAAAGTTAACTGGAACGCCCATGCATTTCGTCGGACACTTTGAAAATTAATATCTTGAAACTGGTTCAGTCCTGAGAATTCGTTCCAAGTGGATACGCCTAACGAACTCGGCGGCTAGAATTCGTAGGTTGAAAGATGTGCCGTAAAATAATTAATTAAAAATGTAATTTGCGTAATTATGTTAGATATTCAATTAGGCGTTTTAACCATCCGTTAGGCCATCCATGTCAGAATTAGCTTGGAACTACATAAAACAATTAGCCTCCTTAGAGCGTCGTCGCATTAATGCGAACACAAGAAATCCTGAGATATGGTCAATTCCATACTTCAGAACTCTCTATAAGCATCAGTAGTTAATACATTACCTACCATTCACTTTGAACAAATACAAAAATGGCGGTAATTTCAGTAAAAAAGAACTCAGCTGACACTTTGGTCGCTTGTAATGTATCTGATGTGATTATTATTCAGCCTTTGTGTATGGTTCTGAGTAGATAATGTAAATCCTGTTTCGTTTTCTGAGCAAACGTTGATATTGTAAAATTCAGTCTCATGCTATGTTGTATAGCTGGTGTTGCGTTGTTTTGTATAGCTAGTATTGTTATTGTAGTGTTGTTTAAAATGAATTCTGTTAAAACTTTTTCCGATTCTGTTAACTCGCCGTGACGCAAATATTCTTTGTCTTTCCGTTCATAGCTATTTCGTCTATGAGGAATTCCAGCGACAGCTGGAAATATGTGAATTATTGTGCATGTGTGCACACTGTTTGCTGTACTATTGCCTTGCCTGGTCTTTTGGGTCACGTCAAGCTACATATGTAGCTTTTAGTCCAAAATGACCGTCCAGCATGTAAACTGCACAATAAATTGGTTTGATTTGATTGATTTCGTCGGACACTTTGAAAATTATCTCGAAACTGGTTTAGTCCTGAGAATTCGTGCGAAGTGGATACGCCTTGCGAACTCGGCGGCTATAATTCGTAGATTGAAAGATGTGCCATAAAATCATTATTTAAAACGTTAATTAGCGTAATTATGTTAATTCTTTAATTAGGCGTTTTGATTTCTCGTGGAAGTAATGGCCGCCTCATCGAGCAGTTTAGATCAAGGATTATAACTGCGCTATCTGCCACAGGCAATCTTTAAAAATTGGTTCAGCTAAAATGAAACACCCTGTATATTTGCATGCTAAATGACATCATAGAACCAAATCGTAAAAATCAAGGTAAGTAGATGCGCACCACCAGAAAAAATAGTAGCACAGGCAATGGGCCGGATTACTGATGTTCTCGTGGGAGAAACAAAAATTTCGGCCTTTTATTGCTTATATACTGCAGCTGATTAAACCTCGAGAAGGTGAGGCTGACAGATACGGTAGAATCTATAAATAAAAAAAAATAATTTTTTTCTTACAGGCCGGGCCTAGTCATACACACGCGGGCCCTAGCTAAGCTTAGTAATGAACGCCCGGGCCGGTCTCGGTCATGTACGCCCGGGCCCGGGCCGGGCTCGGGCTTTGTATTACGGGCCCGGGCTGGGCTCGGGCCTCGTAAAGCGGGCGCGGGCCGGGCTCGGGCCGAAAAATCAGGCCCGTGCAGTGCTCTACCCCACAGCCCACCCGCCTGCGCTTCAAGAACCAGCGGAGGACCGACAGCCGACACTACTATCTTCGACGACGCTACGTCGAGTACCAGTCCGGCGACCGTGTTTGGGTCTGGACTCCGATACGCCGACGAGGACTAAGCGAGAAACTGTTACGACGCTATTTCGGACCCTCCAAGATCATCCGTCGTATTGGCACACTGGACTATGAGGTCGTGCCAGATGGCATTTCTCCATCACAGCGGCGCCACGCACGGCCTGAAGTCATCCACGTGGTGCGTCTTAAGCCTTTCTGCTCCCGTTGACGAACTTAGGGACGAACTTAGTGACTTAGGGCGCTGCCTATTGTCATTGAACATTGTGTAATCTGATTGCATGTATGCGCCACGCGAATTGTGTAGTACTTACTAGAAGACACGCGGGCACCAGCGATTACTCTGGAACCTTCGGTGACTCATGTATAAAAGCCGCCGCGCTTGACCCGTTGATCAGATTGTTGTGCTATCGTTGTGCTTTGAGTATCACTTGCTTTTGTGGGCACAAGTTCGCCCCATAAAAAGTTAGTTACATCATTCACAGTTTTGCTGCTGTGTTCTTCGCTGTCACTACCACGTGATAATATTTATCTCACTAGCGAAATTCTATGAAATATTTTTTTTACTACATGCACTTCTTTCGTTTAAAAAAATTAAGCCAGTTCCACGCTTGTGAAATCTGATGAAACAGCGGAGCTCTGCAAGCGTGTTTGTATAGCGTAGTGAGTATGACGCTTGCCTCAATTTCGGACCGTGAGTACCTGGGTTGAAATTACGCTTCACCAAGAAAGTTCATTTTGTTTTCTTCATTTCTCTCGCTCTCTGTCTGTCTCTTTCTCTCTCTGCACCTGCTCTTCTCTGATGCACGCTCGGCACGGTTCAACCTCAGCCTTAAACAGCTCCGCTGTGAAATGTCAGTCCTGTAAATGCAAAAGGTGTGTTTCCCATTGAAACCAACCTTAAGATGTTTCGGGTGGTCATGAAAAGTTTACATGCCTTAAATAAGGTAAGTAGCATCCAGTGTCGGTCTAAGAAATTTTGAGGATCGCGGCTGCATTTGCTTCGACGGCTGCATTTGCTTCATGATGCTATGATGCCGACAATGATCACGGTGATCATTTAAGGTGTGAAATATTTCAGCCATTACATGTGTTGCTCACGGTTTTCAAGTTTATTCTGAAATGAAAGGTTATACTTGCTTATGGACATACGTATACAAGGGCATTTTGCATCCTGATTGAACATTTGCAACATGTCTGCTTTGTGAAAACGTGTTTCTTTCCTTCGGTTATATTGTTATGTGATTCTTATGACCTGTTGGGCACACTGCTTTCGTTCAAACATGATGTTAGTCACAAATTCATTAACTGATTCACTGCCATCAGTCGGGAGAAAGAAAACTGTTCGTTGTAAAGCAACAAGCATTTTAGTTATACATGGACATTAAATTGCTGTACATATGGGGTACAAAAAAATGCCGTAGCTTCGCCCGAAAAGCGAACCATCAATTGCGATAGCAAATTAGTTGAGAGCTATTCAGAGTAGGGATAGTAGTTTTATCAGCTGTATAAACGTGGACACATTCGCTTACTAACTGAATTAACACGCGTGGTGTCAGCACGCACAAGCAAACATGAATAGATGAACACTGAATGACCGCAGACAACGACTGTCAAAACGCTGGCAGCAAGCGCAGCCGCCACAGCGGGCGAAGGTTCGTGCGGTCTATCGCTTCAACGGAAACTGAGCGGCGAATGCACGGCGCATGCAAAGGTCAGAGCCGTGTGGAGATCGCTTTTAAGAGACGGTGCGGGCGACCGCCACAGCGAGGCAAAGTACAAATGCTGTTGCTGGCAGAGTAGAAGCTGCCGCCCCCCCCCCCCCCCTCCCTCCCGCGTTGCCTTCCTGCTTCGCGTGGGAGATTGAGTGGCCAGTTCCCCTTGCGCCCGGTTGCAAGATACGCATTTGGTGCCGCAGCACAGCGTCGCCCCGCCTCCCTTCCTCCCATGCCCCAACGGCCTCTCGCGCGGCGGTCGCGTTTGCTTTCCGCCGTGCGTTCACTCTCCGTGATAGCGCGCGTCCCCCGCGCGCTTTCACTCGCGCATAGGGCGCGCGGCGACGATTTTATCGCCCTTGGACTTTATACGGAACCTCACGGCGACGGAAGAAATCTGGTTGGAGTGTCCACATAATTGCTATCGCAATAAAGTGTAGATGAATACCACAAAGAACATCTACAGTGTGAGTCCCACTTCTCTAGTGTTGAATTGGCCGCTGTGTTCCTCAAGAACAAAATCACAGGTTCCTGCCGCTATGACACCACGCGTGGTCATGCCGCAAGCTAGGTCTATTCGCTATATGACAAGCATGTGGAACCTTGCAGGGACCACAAGGTAGCGGCTTCGGACGCTGGCACAGTTTACAACTGGCTCCACCACCACAAGTACGATTCAGACTGTACGAGTTTACTTTGAACCATAAAACGCAAATGGAGTCATCGCAGGTTGACTTGCGAATATAAGATGTATATATTACGTCACTGTCATGATCCAAAACAAAAAAGAAAAAAAAAACGCGCGGTGGGTGTTTTGCAAAAGAGGAGGAGGTGAACTCTAGTCTCTTATATGGGAGTAGGCGAGAGAGAAAGGTCCCTTGCGTGCTGGTCGAGCAAAGGAAGCCTCTCCCTCTGTACACGAAAAGCAGGTCACCTCCTCGTACTACACA
Source organism: Dermacentor silvarum (assembly GCF_013339745.2). Taxonomy (NCBI): domain Eukaryota; kingdom Metazoa; phylum Arthropoda; class Arachnida; order Ixodida; family Ixodidae; genus Dermacentor; species Dermacentor silvarum. The sequence goes on along the minus strand of NC_051164.1, from coordinate 18,818,266 downwards.
TATTTTCTTCTATTTTGGCTACTAGCATACCGTTATAACCAATTATTGTGGTAGAACACTCCCTGGAAGGCACTTTACAACTTTTATAGTATAACTAAAATTATCTACAAGGCCCTGGCGAATAGCTCCTTCAAAATTGCCGAGGGGCACATCAAGAGGTTGTGTTAGATGGGTTGTTTCACTGTAAACCTCCCATTCACAAGCTTTGCGAAAATCTGAGCAAGGCTTGTCATATTATGCTGATGTACCGAAATTATTTTTATACAGAAACCTTTTAAGAAATTTATTTCAGCTTGTTCCACAGCCATCTGTCGTACTGTGTTACGTTCATACATTGAGCCAGTTATAAAACTTCAAAAAAAGGGCTGTCCGCTTTATGACTTTCTCACATTACAATGCTAACACAACGCCGCTCTTTCAGCAAGTAAACATTTTACCGTTTCCATCATTACTCAATTTTAAAACTCTTGTAAAGCTAATAATAGCATCGTTACCAACTACCCACTCTACGACCAACTTTACCGAATCGGGACGCTCTACACGCAGTGCACTAAAAATATATTTTCTTGTTCAAAAGGCCCCTAATACGTATGGTGTTGGAGTAGTCGAGAGGGACGTTCTGCCCACAGGAATTAAACATGCAGTTAATTTTCAGAGATAATTAAAACTGTATTTTCGTGATCTTCTTTTCTGTGTTTAGTATTACATTCACCTCTTGCTTTCTCTTTTTTCTGGTGCATTTTTCTTTATTTGTAAATGTTCATTTATACCATTTCCATTTAGAAGATTCTTTGTGTTGTATTCTCTACTTTGCCCGAAGTACGTGTGTCCATGCTATCTTAATTGCTTTGCTTCCTTTACACAGTTTTGTTATGGATCCGAACTAGTCTCGACCTAGGGATCCAAATGCGTTTGTTCACATGTTTTACTCAGTACTGCATGCAAGAAATAAACTTCAATTCAAGGAAGCATTTTTCTCATAGGCAGATATCCTAAAATTCATTGCATATAGAAAACAGCCAGATGAAAGGATGCAAGTGACTTGTGTTCTCAAGAACCTAAACCTTGCTTGGGGTTTGCTGGAATGACAGCAGTTTTGGTACCTTAGTCTAAAACTCTGTTCAGCTCACGGCAGTTACATGGTATGTGTATTTATCATGAATGCGAAGTGGGTGTCGTGACAGAAAGCCGGTGTGCACGTACAAGAAAAGTAGTATCATGCCAACCAAAAGTTGGAGGTATATAGTGCAAAACCACAAATATATACAGGAATGACATGACAATGGTCATAACTGCAAGCAACGGTTCATTAGAGGTTGGGTACACAAATATGAGCACATAAACATGATGTTCAACGCAAATATGCCAAGTGCAAGCTTGACGACATAAATGATAGTCACTTTTCAGATACAAGTGGTACGATGACATACTGGGAATCAAGGCTTGTTGGTTATTTTTATTCGCACAATGATCAGTTGTATAACACGCCCAGACAAAATGACGCATCTCTGAATCACAGATGTCACATCCCATCTGCCCGATGCAATACTTTACCACATTAATTAGGCATCTCATTGACACAATCAGTTATGGATTGTGGAATAGTGTGATGCTGTTTCTTATCGTCTTGTCTTTCATGAGCACTTGCATAATGTGGAAGAGACTGCCTTGATGTCCTAAATGTTATGTATATATGACAACACAACTATTCTTTTTTCCTGATCAGAGGAGGCTTTCATGTCATTATATGCATTGAAGTTCTTTAACAATGAATATACGACAAGTACTTGCATGTGAACAAGCGTATATAGCCTACCAATGGCAAGCACGTTGACTAAAGTATATTTCAGTCATACTGGCAATAAAACATTCCCATAGGCCTTTTTTCGCGCAAAAGCTGACCACACATCTCTTGACCTAGGAAATTTATTTTTTATGCTACAAGTTGGTGCTGTTTTCCTTGCAACGACTCCTTTTACATGTGTCTGCGACACGTAGGTCCTTCATCAGCTTTTCTTTTTCTCCCCACAGCTTTGATGTTTTTTGGCTACGATTTATTGCGCGTTTTTGAAAGCTGGTCATACAGCAGCCATTCTTTCTTGGGAAGCTTCTTTGCAACCAGACTCTAAAGTTGTTGATAGACTATTTATGTAGTTTTTTTTATCTATAACAATTTGTAGCCTTGCATTTAAAACTTATCCTTGGTCCCCAATAGTTAGCTCTCTTTGTGCACTAGAAAGTTAAGGTATGGTACGTAATTATATGGAAATCAATATTGCTACTACAAGTACGTACGTCGTCGTATGACTATTGAATATTTGATACATACTATTTTTATTCAATTCGTATTTGAAAAAGTTTACGTTCGCCTACCTGTACTTCCTATACAATGCGCAAAGGTGCACACAAGCCATAGTTGCGCTTTCTGAAGCATCACTTTGCTGCATATAATAGTGGCAAAAAGCAGCTTTTCAAAGGAAACTTGATTGTGTTGTGTGTATTCTGTTCTTTTGAGACGTGTATTATGAATTGATAATTATATCGCTGACAGATATGCAGCCTCTCAATGGAACGGCTATTTATTTCATACGGATGACCTCACACTGTGTTCAACTGGCTTTCAAAGTTTTGCTCTTGTTGTCCAGCCAATAATGTATGAAGAGGCATGTCTACGATGTCGTAGTAGGGTACGCGTGCAGTGCTACTGTGAAGCCAGCTATCGTTCTCACAGCAATGCATTGAGTATGGTTATTGCTTAATTATTATGAAGAAGGACAGCATCATACCAGGTTGCAAGGGTGGGAAAAATGCTTTGTGGAATTCACCAAACATATAAACAGCGTATATTATGACTACTTATCATGCGCTAGTTTATGTCTCTAGTGATTATAAGAATGATATATGGGCTGTTTTGTAAATTTTGTTTATTTGTTGCGTTACAAGAGAGGCTGTGGAGTTACTTTGAACATGTCGAAGTATTTGCGAAATAGGGAAGGTGGCAGTAAGACTCTTCGGGGCAGCTTGACCATATAATTTCATAATTGTTTTTTAAAAAATATTGTTACTGAAGGAAAAAAGAAGGGAAAGAAGAAGATCGGAGAGACGCTGGCTGCTGCGTGTTGTTGCTGGTCCGCCATCTTGACCACATTAGCTTTGCTTGTATATATATTGTAAATACATTCTGTCTAGACTTCCAAATTCCCCGTTACATATTGGTCGGAAGTGCTGGGTAACAGGGCTGGAAACGGAGCTCCGCTGCGTCCCCACCATTACTGACGGTGAGCACGCGGAATCAACGTCGTTGCCGCCTCCAACGTCACCGTCGCCAGCTACGTCGCTGTCCCCATCGGTTGTGGTTGTGCAACCCAAGGATCCCGGAACTTTCAGCGGGACCGAAGGCGCCGACGTTGAAGAGTGGTTGCCTACGTACGAACGCGTGAGTGGACTCAACAGCTGGGACCCTACGCTTATGCTGGGTAACCTGTTGTTGTACCTAAGAGGCACGGCAAAGGTATGGTACGAAAACGACGAAGAGGAGCTAACCAGCTGGGACCAATGTAAACAGAAGTTAGTTGTTTGGCTAACCAGCCGGCCGTAAGTTTGCCGCAAAGCAGGAACTGGCCTCCCGTGCGCAATCCCCCACGGAGTCCTATGCCTCGTAGATCCAGAACGTGCTGGCGCTTTGTCGTGAAGCAGATCGCGAGATGACAGAAGCTGAGAAGGTCGGGTACGTGCTGAAGGGAATCGCTGATGATGCCTTTAATCTGCTCATGTGCAAAAGCTGCTCTGTACAGTTGACGCTATCATGAAAGAGTGCCGACAATTCGAGCAGGCCAAAAGCCGACGCGTCCTGCAACCATTCGCCAGACTTCCCAATACTGCCGCAACGTCGACGTGTGAAGATCAGCCCACACAGCGGCATGCGTCGCCATCAGAGGACGTGGTGCGAATCGTTGGACGTGAACTGGAAGCGATGGCGCCCGCAGCTTTCTTTGTTCGCGTCGCCCTGATCCTACCCCTCTTTCAGTTCCCTTGGTACAAGCCATCGTTCGCCCGGAACTTGAAAACATTGATCTACATTCTGTCTATGCTGTCGCCAACCCCAGAGTCAACGAACGCCCTTCTACTACTTTCGCTCCACCCCGACGCTTCTCTCCGCGTAATCGCAAGCCGACTGAGTGGAGAACTGCGGACGCCCAGCCGATATGTTTCTCCTGTCTCCGCATTGGTCATGTCGCCCGATACTGTCACAACTCGTGGCCCTCAACACCTCGCACGCTGACCAACTTGAGAGGTTTTGATGGAAATGCCCGCCGTGTTTCGCCCACCGTCGAGTCTAACAGAGCCGACAACTTTGCCAGGAACCAAGTGTACAGTCGCTCACCGTCACCGTGCGGACACCAGTCTCGTTCACCGCAAACACGTCGCCTTTCGTCCCCTGCGGCTTTCGGCCGCGTTCTTTCGAAAAACTAAGAAATGCAGCCCTCGGAGGTGGTGCTGAATTGCCTACTACTGCATCAATTCCTCTGTATGTGCCGACAAAGAGAAGTGTAATTGATATTAAGGTAGACGGAGTACCTGTCCAAGCACTCGTCGACACTGGAGCCCACATACCTGTGATGAGTGCTAGCCTACGTAGACGTTTAAAGAAGGTCCGCACCCCAGCAGCTGCCCAAGTGCTTCGTGGGGCCGACGGAGGTGTGCTGGTTGTTCTCGGAATGTGTACTGCGCGTTTAAGTATAGCCGGCCGCCCTACTTCTGTTCTCTTTGCTGTGATCGACAACTGCCCTCACGACGTTATCCTTGGGTTGAACTTTTTATCCAATCATTCTGCTCTCATCGATTGCGCAACCGGCGTCCTTCAGTTCGAACTGCCTCAACTCGCCGATGCTCCGAGCACCACCCCAGCGCGCCTGTGCTAGCTTCAAGAGTTTCGTCTCTCACCCGAGGCAGTCACTTACGTAGCTTTGACCGCACAGCCACAGGTTCCTGACGGTGAATATGTGCGTCGCCCCATCGTCGATGTGCTTTTGAACCAGAACGTTGCTGTGCCGCATACGCTGGTCACGGTTACCAATAACGACGTCGTTTTAAAGACGATAGTCTTTCTTGGGGAACTTAAATGCTGAAAATTTGGTCTGTCTGTTTGTCTGTCTGTCACCCGATTCAGCCACCCGGCCAAAGTTGGACCACTTGCTTACCGCCCACACTACTTAAACTGGTACGGCTGTTCATACTTGTGAACGTTATCGATCACAAAGTAAATATTATGCATATCTGAGGCGCAACGTAACTAGGTAAGTATTAGGAGGTGTGTTCCTTTAATAGAAAATACATAGATACGTAACTCTAAAGAACCTAGTTTCTTAAGCTGCGCTGAAAATGCCATGCTATGCGCGCCGACGAACGACGTTCCCCGACTGCGCGCCGACGAGCGCCCTCTGCCATGGAGGAAAGAAACCTTCTGCACAAGCTCATGTTTCCCGATGTATTGCCAGATGGCGTCCATGTCTCACGCAGCGCCTCCTCAATTTTATCAATGCCAGCCAGATGCGGCCGATTCAACATAAAGGAAGCGCTGTCTGAGGCAGGGCAAAACATAAATGGCCGCTTGATGAAATAATGCGGTAAAATGAAATCTGTTCAAACAAACCTTCATGCCAGGACGGAAATGGTACGAGAACAGCATCACGGGTGGCCGCGGATCAGACCAGCACTCATGTAGTACGGCCGGCAGAAGACTATCGTCTTTCGACGACATTTGCAGCGAAGCACGCAGATACGCGGCAAATTTTTTTTTCCGCTTCCGAATTTCAGCCTGTGCCCTCAAGTGCTTCCGGCCGGCATGTTCTTTGCAAGGGTTTCTAGTACTTCAGAATTTGACATTGAAAGTCTGAATGCCGAGAGTGTTTTATTAGCGCCAACTGCAGCTCACAGCTCTGGTTCCTTCAATCAATCTGTTTATTTCCGTCTTTCGTGTACACGATACAACGAAAATAGGTGGCAAGAGAAAAAAGCTGCTTTGTCGCAGCTTGACTGAGCTCTTGCCACCCGTACAGCAGCAAATATGCATGCAGGAAATTAGCATACAGAGACGTTCTTCATTTTCTTTTTGCAGCTTCAAATGAAGATCACCGTCTTACAGAACGTACGAGCAGCATAATAAGAAGTATTGAAAACAAAATACACACAAACTACAAACAGAAAGTACATGAGGAGGCGTATAACATATCACCATAAACATTATTTAAACGTTTTAGAATAAATAAATCAAGAAGGATCTATTCAAGATACTAGATACAAAGATCAAATATTTCCTTTTTCGTTAGTGTTAGTATGTCTATATCTCGTGCATAGTATTCGTTCAATGTAAGTGGCATTCTGTGTCGAATCCTTTCTGTGCCATAATGTGTACGGGAGAAAGGAATTTCAAAAGGTGGCTTGTACCTATAAGGGTATATTTTCCTTTAAATTGGCTAGGTCTAAAAACTTTTCAATTTTGCCAAGTTGAGCATTTTTATACATTAGTAGTAATTTGTGGAGGTAGATTTTGTCCGCTTTTATAATTCTATGCTTACGAAATAGTGGATCTGTGTGTTCTAGAAACGGGGCGTAATGAATGCACCGCACTGCCTTTTTCTGCATTATCATAAGTTTGTGTAGGTTTGTAAGTGTGGTGTTTCCCCAGACTGATGCGCAGCAATACAAGTGGGAATTCAACAAGGCGCAATATAAAGCCCTTTTCACATTTGCTGGAAGTATGTGGCGACAACGACTTAGCACACCAGCTGCTTTGCTTAACTTCGTTAGTAGGTTTTTTATGTGCTCATTCCAAGACATGTGCTCCGTGAGAACGACTCCGAGTAATTTTACCGACTTTTCAATTGTGATTTCGTAAGGACCTAGGGTTATGAATCCAGTTGCTATTTCCGCAGTTCCCAGTGGACGAAACAGGACGCACTTCGTTTTTGATTCATTTAGGTTAAGCCGATTTCTTTTACACCACATGTAAAGTAGCTGACAGAGGAGGAGGAGGAAACAACTTTATAAAAAAAATTTTTTTCACGGCGTTGTAGGCCGTAGCCTTAGGTATTATTTCTTTCATATTTATGCCATCTATAAGGACTGAGCAATCGTCTGCATATTTAAGGTACTGGCATTTATTGTAAATTTGTGCGATATCATTTATGTGAAAAAGGAAGAATATTGGTCCCAGTATACTTCCCGGAGGAACTCCCGACTCAATGGGCATCAGCCTGGATTTATGTTTGTTTAGTTCGACGTATTGTAGGCGAAAGTTTAAATAGCTTTAGATTAGTTGCAAAGCCGTTCCTCTAAAGCCATAGCGTTCTAATTTATCCAGTAGTATTTGATGGTTGACTCGATCAAAGGCCTTGCTGAAGTCTAAGAAGTCATCCGTGGTTCCTTCACGGATGACTTCGCTAAAATGATTGCACCTGACCTCACCTCTGCTCAAGCCAACTATATACGTCTCCTGCTCGAATCCTATAAAGTGACATCATTGATTTCGGTGACAGGCCTTTAGGCCAAACATCTATTGTTCACCACCGTATAAACACTGCATGGAGACACGAATCCTATTCGCCAGCGTCCATATCGTGTATCGCATGGTGAACGTAGTCGTCCAATAAGAAGTGGACAAAATGCTCCGCAAAGGGGTAATCGAACCATCAGCCAGTCCTTGGGCTTCGCCTGCCGTCCTTGTGAAGAAAAAAGATGGCACCTGGCGTTTTTGCGTCGAATATCGCCACTTAAACAAGATTACGCGAAAAGACGCCTAGCCACTACCACGCATCGATGACGCCTTGAACTGCTTGCACGAAGCTAAATAGTTCTCGTCCATTGATCTTCGATCCGGCTACTGGCAGGTTTCTGTTGATGAAATGGGATGCGAGAAGACTGCCTTCATAACACCTGATGGTTTATATCAGTTCAATGTAATGCCCTTTGGCCTATGCAATGCTCTTGTGACATTGGAACGAATTATGGACTCTCTTCTGCGACGCTACAAATGGACCAGCTGTCTTTGTTATCTTGATGACGTTATTGCTTTCATTCCCACGTTCAGCAGCCACTTTAACCGACTCGCTGCAATTCTTGCGGTCTTCCGAAAAGCCGGCCTTTAATTGAACTCCACGAAATGTCAATTCGGGCGCCGTCAGATTACCATGTTGGGACATTTCGCTAACGCATTCCGTGTACAACCAGATCCGGAAAAAGTTCGCGCCGTTCGCAGTTTCCCTGCGCCACGTTCTGCTTCTGACGTGCGCTGCTTCGTCGGCCTGTGTTCTTACTTTCGCCATTTCGTGGAAAACTTCGCCCACGTTGCTGGGCTTTTAAAAGATCTTCTAAAGAAGAACACGTCAGTCTCATGGGGTCCGGAGCAGGCTCACGCATTCGCCGCTCTCATCGGATTTCTGACCACCCCTCCCATACTTGCCCACTTTGATCCATCTGCACGGGCCGAAGTTCACACTGACGCTAGCGGCCACGGCATCGGCGTTATTCGCGCCCGGCAGCAGAATGGTACCGAGTGCGTGATAGCTTACGCCAGCCGCCGGCTGTCACCTTCTGAGAGAAATTACTCCATCACCGAGCGGGAGTGCTTGGCTTTAGTTAGGGCTGTCGCCAAGTTCCGACCCAAGTTCCGCCGGTCTGTACGACCGCACGTTCTCGGTCGTTACAGACTACCATGCCCTCTGCTGGCTGTTCCTTCCGGGACCGGCATGGATGGCTTGGTCGCTGGGCTTTGTGGCTCCAGGAATTTATCTTTCTTGTCATCTACAAGTCTGAATGTCTGCACAACGATGCTGACTGCCTCTCTCGTCACCCCGTGGATCCTCCTGATCCTGTTGAGCATGATCCGGAGACCTGCGTGTTGGCTTTCGCTGACATGAGGGACATGCGCGCTAACAACAACGCGACGAATCCTTGCACACCCGTCGTAGTTTCTCAGTGGCTATGGTGTTGGGCAGCTGAGCACGAGGTCGCGGGAGCGAATCCCGGCCACGGCGGCCGCATTCCGATGGGGGCGAAATGCGAAAACACCCGTGTACTTAAATTTAGGTGCACGTTAAAGAACCCCAGGTGGTCCAAACTTCCGGAGTCCCCCACTACGGCGTGCCTCATAATCATATCGTGGTTTTGGCACGCAAAACCCCATAATTTATTTTTAATCCTTGCAGACCATCATCGCCGAAGTGCAATCTGGCAGCACCGATGGTACGTGCCGCTTGTTCGTGCTGCACGATGGCATCCTCTACCGCCGCAATATCAATCCCTGAGGGACCTGAGTCTCTCTTTTTCCTTCCTCGTGATCAGCGATCCATCGTTCTCGAACAACTTCACGATGCATTGACGGCGGGACACCTTGGAGTTTTGCGTACAAACGACGGCGTACGACGGCAGTTCTTCTGGCCGGGTCTCTACCGCTATGTGCGTCGTTAAGTCGCAACTTGCGAATTCTGTCAGCGCCGGAAGAAACCTCCCCTGCCACCTGTCGGACAGCTCCATCCAATTGAGGTTCCCTCTGAGCCTTTCTATCGCGTAGGCCTTGACCTGCTTTGCCCTTTTCCGATGGCGACTAGAGGGAATAAGTGGATCGCTGTCGCTACCGATTACGCGACACGCTACGCGGTAACAAAGGCATTGCCGACTAGTTGCGCCACTGACGTCGCAGATTTCCTCCTCCACGACGTCATCCACCACCACGGTGCACCTCGACAGTTTCTTACAGACCGCGGCCAGTCGTTCTTGTCTCGAGTTGTCGACGACCTCCTTCCGCTCTTGTGCCACAGATCATAAGCTGTCCACAGCCTACAACCCACAAACGAACGGTCTTACAGAACATCGCAACCCAACACTCCCAGAGATGCTGCCGATGTACGTCTCCAACGGTCACCGCGACTGGGACGCCACGCTGGCCTACGTGACATTCGCGTATAACTCTTCCCGACATGACACCACAGGATATTCACCCTTTTATCTTTTGTATGGTCGCTACCCTTCATTGCCATTTAACATCATCCTACCTTCTATGCCACTTGTTGCAACTGAGTACGCTCGTGATGTCATCGATCGCGCTCACATGGCACGTCAAGCCGCCCGATATCGTCTATTGGCATCGCAGGATATAGAAAAAGAGCGCTACGATCGGCGCCTAAGCGATGGTGCTTGGGTGCTCCTTTGGTCACCATATCGTCGTGTCGGCCTCTCCCAGAAGCGAATTATCTCTCGCTACACGCGGCCTCATAAAGTCCTACGCCAAGTTAACGACGTGAATTACGAAATCACGCCATTACAGTTTGATCCATCGTTCGCGTTTCGCGGCTGAAGCCTTATTTCGCTTTCAGTTCTTCGCCTGACATGCGCCGAGACCACGCTTCAGCAACCGGGGGTCCTGTTACGGAAGGATAAAATAAAAAAAGTAGAAGAAGATCGTGAGACACTGGCTGCTGCGTGTTGTTTCTGGTCAGCCATCTTGACCACATTAACTCTGCTTATATATATATATATATATATATATATATATATATATATATATATATATATATATATATATATATATATATATATTGTAAATACATTCTGTCTGCACTCCCAACATCTCCGTAACAATATCATGGTGGGTTACAACCTATGAAATGGCACACCAGCAAAGCTGAACATCTATCCTTACTTTTCATAGGCTTAAAGAATGATAAAGTCCTGTTTTAGACCACACTTTGGTGACAAATATGCATCACATCCATTTTAGTAGAACAGACAGAGGTGATTGTGCGCAACCGTACTATTGTACCATGTGTGCAGGAATACAGGAGAGCCTGGGGGCTAATACATGGTAATAGAGGGAACACGTAGCTGTGATTTGAAGGCTATATTACTCCACAGTGAATGCTACAATAAGGTTTGTGCAATTATAAGCAATCCGAGAACGAGTGAAACATTGCTTGTGATATATGAATTTGTACGGTAAAAGTGAATATGCACCCGATTTGCCTCTGCGCATTTTTTTTTCTCTTGGAACAATTTTATGTTCAGCACAAAGGCTGAGTCACTGCGGCTTCTTAAGTGCAAATTTCTGTGTTCCGTTTCATAGTGCTCATGGGGCTATCTGTATTTGTTTGACTACTTATGGAGTGACTGGATGATAATAGAACACGTCCACATTGCAGATTTACACAGAAGATATTGTGCATTCGTCACAAAGCTCCTAACAAGAAACTATTTGTTGGTTAGAAGATAAGAAATGTCAACAAACATTCCCTTACTTTCTTGCGCTGCCCTGCACATGGTGTTGATGAACTAATGTCTATGATACAGCCATTCTGTTCATTCATTAGAGCTAGGTGCAAGTTGCACTATCACAATGAAAAAGAGAGAAAAAAAAAGGTGAAGGAAAGACAGGGAGGTTAACCAGACAATATCTCCGGTTGGCTACCCTGTACCGGGGGAGGGGTAAAGGGTTTCGACAGGAGAGAGAGAGAAAAAATAAGTACAAAAAAGGGGAAAAAAAGGAAAGAAAAAAAAATCACACACACACACACACACACAACTGAACTGTTTCTGTGGACATTGTCAGTCTGCGAAGGCGTTCTAGTGTTGAATAGTGTCAACGTCCCATCCTACGTCACACAGTGTACAGTCACAATTTGTCACTGAGTTCGGTGTCTTTTAAATAACGCAGCAGTGCCTTCAAGGTGGCTCGCGCTGTTTTCCGTGTAGGCCAGTTTACAAGGATGTTGATTTGCGTTATTAAGCGTTTGTCCAGTTGACCTATCATGGCTGAGAGAGCTGCTCTCTGCGGGTTAAAACGAGGGCACTCACATGCCTTCATTGCCTACGACCTACTCCATGTTGGAATTGGTGCGACAGCAGGCTCAAGCAGGCCCATATGAGCCATTGTCTTGTATCTTGGGAGTTCGGTCCACAGGGGATTGATCATACGCGGCGCTTGCGCGTGAACGCGACATGCAGGGTGGCTGCAAGGTGGGTAACATGCAGGGTGGCTAACATGCAGGATGGTCGCAAGCAGAAAAAATGGCTGGAAATTGAAATGCAGCTGAATGATGAAGCGATTAGCGTGTACGCCTTGACCGAAACGCATCTACGAGATTTGGAGCAGCCGCCTGTTATTGACAATTTTGTACTGGAAGGGTGCAACAGAATGACCGGGTCAAGGAAAGGCGGAGGCGTAGGCGTACTAATTAGGCGAGGTCTCAAGTGGCAAAGGGTAAACGAGACATGTAAAGAGCATTTATGGATTAGCGGCACATGGCAAGGTAAAAAGACGTGGCTGGGAGTAGCTTACTTATGGACAGGTAGTGATAGCAGAGAAAAAATAAGGAATTGGTTGATTGCATTAGAACGATATTAATAAGTTCAACAAATTGGGTCAGGTGATGTTAGTGGGAGATATGAACGCACACATGGACGATTTAGACGGATATACTGATTACAACGGCTCTCTAGTGCTGAATCTGTGTGATGAACAGAACCTTATAGTAGTTAACAGGGAGAATAGGTGTCATGGTAACGTGGCAATGCGGAAATAGGCCGTCGTGTATCGACTATGCACCTTAGTCTCAGAAATGGTCACGAACAACTAGACGAAATGATAATAGACGAAAAAGGAAAAACTAGCCTGGGTAGCGACCATAGACGCTTAGCATTAAAGTTTGGGAGAGATAGCGACGCAGCACACGAACAAATAGCCTCAAAACTTTTAAAAATGAATGAAGAGCAAATAACAGAGATCGCAAAAAACATAGAGAAGAAAACTAAGGCTTTTCCTACAGCAGAATGGGAATGTAAGGAAATGGTAGACTTTATGCCGCAGGAAATAAGGCAGACACGACAAAACAATTGTTGGATTGGAAACAGGAAACCACTTAAGTAGTGGAACAAGGAAATAAAGCAAGCTATAGAAGAGCGTAAAGAGGCATCTAGGGCTCATCGAGAAGCCAAAAAGTGAGGATTACACGAAGAAGAGGTGCTCTTTATATGGAATACATACCGAGAAAAGAAAAGGGTGGCGAATGAGCTCGTGCAAGAGAAAATTAAATGCGCAAGTGAACGTTGGGTGCATAACATTCACAAATGAGACAAAGGCACCCCAAGAAGATTCTGGAACCATATAAAAGCACTGGGAGCTCCAAATAAACACACGCAAACGGCTATAAGGGATGAAGATGGTAACCTCTACGAAGGAGACGATGCGCTACGATACATCACAGACGTTATTAGGGATAACTTCGGCACGAGAGAAAGCGTAATTCAGACAACAGATCCAGCAACAGCAGAGAGGCCTGAGCGATCAAAATTTATCATAGAAAGCTTTGATTGGAAAAAGCAGCAGAAAATGTCCCTAACAACACGGCAGCAGGACCCGATGAAATCCCAATACAGCTAATCAAAAACCTCGGTCCAAAAAGCAAGTAACTGCTGACTAATGTCATAGATCAAGTGATTAGAACAAAGAAAATTTCAGTTGGATGGTGTGAAAGCAAGATGAACCTTATCTACAAAGGCAAAGGAGATAATGATAACACGAGCTCGTACAGGCCAGTTACAGTAACGTCAGTGATATATAGAATGGCAACGCAAGCCATCAAATTATAACTGTCGAAGTGGGTGGAGAAAAACGATGTGTTGGGGGAACTACAGAATGGGTTCAGGCCAGGCAGACGCTTAGAGGATAATGTGTTTGCACTAACTCAGTACATAGACATTTCAGTAGCTCAGAAAACACCTTTATCGATTGCATTTATAGATATTAAAGGAGCTTATGACAACATATACAGGGAATTGTTATGGGATATTCTTAAGCACGAAGGCATACATGATGATTTCGTGGAGCTGCTGAGGGAGATATATAGAGACAACCAAGTACAAGTTGTATGAGAAGGTCGAAAAGGTAATGCAACGGTAGGAATTCACCAAGGATTGAAGCAAGGATGTCCTCTGTGTCCATTGCTGTTCACGCTTTACGGCATAGAAATGCGACTGGAAAACAGCGAATTAAGGTTTTGATTTATCCTACATGCGTAATGGACAGATGGTGCTACAGAAGGTCCCTGGATTTATGTACGCAGACGACATTGTGCTACTAGCGTACAATAAAAAAGATTTACAGATACTTGCGAATATCTGTGGCAACGCAGCGACAAATATACGCCTTAAGTTTAGCACAGACAAATCAGGAATCATGATCTTTAATGAAGAGACGTGGTATCAATTCAACAGCAAGTCATACACATAGTCAAGCAATATAAGTGCCTCGAAGTGCACATAACGAAAGGAAAGAATTACTCAAGCAACCACCAAGATAATCTGTAAATAAAGGGGAAGCGGAATGGGGGCAGCAATAATGAAACACAGAACACTGTGGGGCCACAATAAGTACGAGGTGGTATGTGGAATCTGGAAATTATTAATGGTGCCAGCGCTAACGTTCGCAAATGCCATTCTATGCTTAAAATCGAAGATCTTGTCGGGGTTGGAAGTTAACCAAAGATCAGTAGGTCAGTTGGCTTTGGGAGCCCATGGTAAAACCACAAATGAGGCAGTACAGGGTGACATGAGTTAGGCCTCTTTTGAAATCAGAGACGCACAGAGCAAAATTAGTTTCGAAGAAAGGCTCAGGAACATGGATGAAAATAAACGGGCGGCTAAAGTGCACAAGTATCTGTACATTAAAATTGTGGACACAGAATGGAGGAAGACGTCAAGGAAGTTGGCAACCAAGTACAGGATAACCATGAGTAATCAGAAAGGAAGTGAGAGAAATAGAGACAGTGAATTGGATGCAAAGAATGGAAACAAAAAGGACCATGTAGAATTATTACAAGAACGAGGAGAAACAAATTAGAAGAGAAAATATGTACGATAACACAAAGGGCAGTGCATTGCTATTTGAGGCTCCAGCTGGTTGCCTAAGGACCAACACATACCGGCACAAATATTCGGAACAAGATGAGGCATGTGTATGCTGCAATAAAAATCCAGAGACCACTCAGCACATCCTAATGGCATGCGAAGGGAATCAACTAGTGAGAACCGTAGATAACATACAACTTCCAGAAGCGCTTGTGTTTAAAGTGGAATGAAGCATCAACTGATCATCCATAGATATAAGCGAGGGACGATTAGAGTACTGGTGAAAAAAAAAAAAAAACAGAGAAGAGATTGATGCGACCTGATCTCTTAAAATCGTAGGTAGCGGTACAAGGTACATTTTGAAAAAAAAGAAACAGATTAATGAGAGGTATACAAAATGCTATATAAAGAACATGTATAGTACACATGATTAAATCAAGCAGGTTAGGTGGCTATTTTCGCCGCCTCGTTTCAAAGGGGATGCCTTTAAATCATCAGCATCAGCAGCGGATCAGTGTGCTAAACGACTTGCATATAAGAAGTATTGTTTTGCGAAGTTTTGTTTTGCAACGCAATGTTTCACTGATTCGGCGCATTTCTTAGCAACCAATATGACACACTTCAAGTAACAAAGGATTTGCATAAAGTTTATGTTTTAAACTTGGCAAAACCACGGAAGAAACTCATCGTATGCTAGAAGACGCTTTTGGTGTCGGCACCATGAGCCAAAGTATTACGCTTTTAAGGCATAAATGCTTCAAAAAGGGTCAAATGTGTGTTCCCGACGATGAACGTTCTGGATGCCCTCAACGAGCACGTCCCCGGAAACAATAGCAGAACTTCATAAGGCTATCGTTGGCAATTTCAGGCTAACTATAAAGGATGTCTGCGACATTGTAGGACAATCCTACGGCACAGTTCAGCGAATTTTGTCGGATGTTTTGAGCATGAGGCGCATTTCTGCAGAATTCATGCCAAAACTGCTCAGTGATGAACAGAAAGTGCACCATGTTTGTGTCTGTACGGAACTGAAGCAACAAGTCAGAGACAATTTTACATTCCGCTCCAGTGTAATAATCGGGGATGAGACATGGGTTTATGGCTACGATCCTGGAACCAAACATCAGTCGTCGCAATGGAAGTTGCCAAATTCCCCATGGTTGAAAAAGGCACGTCAAGTTCGTGGCAATGTGAAGTCCATTCTGACTGTTTTTTTTTAATCTACATAGAATTGTCCACGAGGAATTTGTACCTCCTGCACAAGCCGTGAATCGCAAGCTTTAATGTGACGTATTGAGGCGCTTAAATTAGAGCACTCGTCGCAAACGTCCGGAGAAGTGGATGAACAACTTGCTTCTTCATCACGACAATGCGCCCGCTCACACATCGCTCGTTGTTCGACAGCTCCGGACTTTCAAATAAATCACAGTACTTCCGCACCCACCCTATTCACTTGACTTCGCCCATTGCGACTTTTTCGTGTTTCCAAAGTTGAAGTTGAGGCTGAAAGGACGTCGGTTTCACACTGTTGAAGAGATCTAGTCGCAATCGCAGGTGGTCCTCAACACACTGTCACCTGGAGAGTTCCACAAATGCATGGAATCGTGGCAGAAACGCTGGGATCGGTGTATGCACGCTGAAGGCGACTACTTTCAAGGAGACAGTGCTGATTAGGCGTTATAATCAACAAATTGTTTTTTACGACTGAGTTCCTGGAACTTTTGGGTAGCACCTCGTATACTGTATGCACTATTAAGTAGTTTGTCGTTTTCATTTGTACATAGCCATCATCATCCCTGTTCTTCTACTTCTTGTGTCTTGAAAGTCTTGTGGAAGCCTACATGGCCATCCGATACGTCGCGGTGAAGTGACTCTAATACTCACAATACGTTTTCTGCTGTGTACTCCGATCGAATGACGAAAACTGCATATGCTAGGCAAAATTTTTAAATTACACTGGCTCTCTCTTCAGCCTTATACTTGTTCTTGCGCTTTGTATATTTATAAGGCTAAGATATTGTCTGTATATATATATTTTGAACAGATTTGCTGTATGTTGCATGTTATTGTAATTGCCGCAGCTGACTGTTCTGTACAAAGGTAGCTGTGGGCCTTTGTCAAGCTGGCTCTACGAAGAGCAGCTTATGCCTACAGCTTCCTTCATCAGTGTGATGATGAAAATTAAACATTGTTATTAAGTAAATTTCAATCTATTGAGTGCAGTTCCACTTGCTGAGCAAAGGAGCAGGCGGGAGAGGTTACAGTGAAATTTGTTTGAGTAATCAAAACGCTGTCTAATGCGCAGAGTCTCTGAAAAGCGACATGGCGCTTTCACCGTTCGGCGCACCTCTTGTGGATCGTATGGTAACGGAATCGCCGCAAGCACTTGGACCTTCTGCTGACGTTGCAAAGGCCAGGTATGTCAGTTGTTTGTGAATGATGTGTTTATGCTGGGTAATACATCGAATCAAAATACAGATTATTAGAAGCTCAAGACAGTGCGGGCTCTAACAGGAAGCCTTAGATTTGGGCCAACTCTGATGCAGCCATACGCCGGCTGCAGACCATAACGTCATATGGGTAGCTACCTGCCGTAGGCTACCTCGAGAGAGAGAGAGAGAGAGAGATAAATGAGATGCGAAATGCAGGGAAGTTAACCGGAAGGTAGATATCCAGTTTGCTACCCTACGCTGGGGAAGGGGTAAGGGGAGACAGAAAGATAAAGAAACATGCACACACTTAGAGAGGGAGTTAAAAAAAAGAAAGCACACACACACAAAGGAACTCAGGAGCGTCACAGTCGTTCAAACAGGTCGCTTGACCGGAGGAACTTTAGTAGCGCCCTGGACCGATCTTATGTAATATGTAATACCCTAGCAAAGGGGTCTTTAAGGAAAAAAATTACTCCATCTCCCGCTAAAAGGAACCATGTGTGGATGCGAAGCAGCGGGGAGATGGTTAGCTTGAGCGGGAGATGGTTTCACGGCAGCGGCCCGAGCGCTCATCGCGGCGCTGCACTGGAGAGAGAATGAGGCGCGTGCGCTCCGTCATTTTCATACCGCGGAACTACCGTGGCGCCCCCAGCGGAGTATGCAGCTATCGCACCACCTGTCGTGTGCGCCGCTCCGGATTCCTAGAGGAGAGAAAGGGGGGAGCGTAGGAGAGGAGAGAGAGGGGGAGGGTACGGGCATGCGCTATGGGGGTGTGGCATGCGTGCGCCGCTCCGCACAGTAGAGGATTCCTAGAGGAGAGAACGGGGGGAGCGTAGGACAGGAGAGTGACGGGGAGGGGACGCGCATGCGCTGTGGGGGTGTGGGACGCGGGCGCCGCTCAGTAGAGGATTCCTAGAGGAGAGAAAGGGGGGACGTAGGAGAAGAGAGAGAGGGGGAGGGGACGCGCTAGCGCTGTGGGGGTGTGGGACGCCGCGGGAAGGACGGACAAAGCTGCCGGCAAGAAATGATTCGCATTTAATAAAACTTAACTGAACTGAACTGAAGGTGGGCAGATATACGGAAGCTGCTGTGTCTAGGTGGGAATACTCGTCGCCACTGTTACAGCTCCGGACTGGGCGGCGGAAACACCGGCAAGTAGTAACGAGACTGGTACAATGCAGAAGACCCGATTATTGCGATATCAGTTACATTGTTACGCGCTATTCCCGTGCACTGAACTACGCATCCTGTCGAGCATGGAAGAATGCGCCAGAAAGACGTGAAGACGACGATCGGAGTAGTGCTTGTGCTGTTCTTCTGCCATATTGTCTGCAGCAGTCTCTCTCTCTCTGTATATAATTTCCCATCCATTTTGGCTACTCTCAACCCCGTGGCATTTTGGTGGGAGGTGCGGGGTACCCACACGGTACCACGGAGCTCCGCAGCGGCCGACGCTTGGCTGTATCCACGATGGCGGAAGAGGTGTCGGTGCCCACCGAGGCGGTTGCAACGACAACGGTCGTCCTGACTCAGCTAAAAGACCCAGGAACATTCTGCGGGACTGACAACGTCGACATCTAGGACTGGCTACCCCTGTACGAGCGTGCAAGTAAAACCAATCACTGGGATGAGACGGTCATGTTGGCAAACATATTATTTTACCTCAAAGGAACAGCGAAGGTGTGGTTTGAGAATAACGAAGACGAAATTGGGAGCTGGGATGCATGCAAGGAAAATATGCGTTCCCTGTTCGGCAAGTCTGCAGGTAAAAACGCAGCAGCAAAGAAGGAACTGGCATCTCGTGCGCAGACAGCGGCCGAGTCATACCTGACTTATATACAGGACATGCTTGCCCTTTGCCGCAAAGCCGACGACGGCATGACGGAGTCTGAGAAAGTAGCCACGTGTTAAAGGGCATTGCAGATGATGCCTTCAACCTGCTAATCTGAAAAGACTGCGACACCATCGATGCCATCATCCAAGAGTGCAAGCGCTTTGAGGTCGCCAAAAGTCGACGCATTGCCCATAATTTCGCTCGACTTCCGAACACGGCAGCAACGTGGTCGTGCGAAGACGTAGCTGAGCCGTCGGCGCCGCTAACCGTGGAACACGTGAAGATCATCCGACGTGAACTTGACGCTGTGTTTCCTGCTTCTACGTGCGGCCGTACCTGTGACCATAGCTCCCAGATGGTGCCACTAGTCCAAGCTATCGTTCATCACGAGCTCTCCAATGCTGGCCTGGACTCTGTGTGCGCCGCAGCTCTTTCCCAGCGTATCAACCGCCGTCGCTCACTTTCGCATGCCCAAGGTCAAAGACAACCGCTCCGTACTCGCAACCCAGCCGAGTGGAGGACTGCTGATGACTGTCCCATATGCTTCAACTGCCGTCGCATTGGACACGTGGCCCGCCATTGTAACAGCCGGTGGTATTGGTATCAGGTGTCCTATGGATAAAACCGTGGCCCTGACATGGATCATGGCCAATTTCAGCCCTACCACGAGCCTCCCAAAACCACCGGAGACTGACGCTTCCTCCATGCCGTATCGTCATTCGCCATCCCCACGAAGATCACCAGTTCCTTTCGCCGTTGTCTCGTGGCCAATCATCGCGCTCGCCCCAATTCCGCCGCCCTACGTCGCCGATTGAACGACTCCCTCGGGAAAACTAGACGATGCAGCTCCCAGAGGCGATGCTGCATCGACGACTCGCCTGCTAAATCCTCTGACCACACTGCAGACCAGACGTAACCTGATAGACGTTAAACTGGATGACGCACATGTGAATATTGGGGCTCAGATATCAGTGATGAATTCAGAGCTTCGTCGATGCTTTAAGAAGGTCCTAACACCACCCACAGTACCACTCATTCGTGTCGCCGATGGCGGAACAGTTTCCCGTGCTAGGGATGTGCTCCCCTCGAATAAGTGTTGCTGACCGATCCACAAGCGTACTACTTGCCGTGCTCGAGAAATGCTCCCATGACCTCGTCCTCGGTTTGGGCACGTGCGTATTTGAAGTCGGCGCCAATTCCTCACCTGTTGACTGAAGAAGAATGGGAACCGAGGGGCTCGATTTTATTAGTCATAACCACGTAAAGCCAACAGACAACGAAGCCAAGGAAAGCATCGGGGAAATTAAGTGTACTACACTTAATTTCCCCGATGCTTTCCTTGGCTTCGTTGTCTGTTGGCTTTATGTGGCTACACCTGTTGACTGTGTAACTTTGGGTGAGGGCGTCCATATTGCCTCCGCTCGTGTCTTTGGTGTTCTGGTTGGTTCTTGTAGTAGAACTAAAGGTTTGAGGCGTACGGCAACCGACGCAGGACAGAATATCGACACGCACGCACGCAGACACGCACACACACACACGCACACAGCTGATTGTGCAACTGCTCGAAAATTACAGAGTCAGTCTTTCACAGAGTTTGTCGCAGAGGAATCTTCGCTGTCTCAAGCGTTCGTACAATTCACTATACTTCATCAATTGCAGAAGGGCTTCGGTGGCATTTTCCATGCAAGAATGCATAGGCCATGGCCCAAGGATCCTTGCTTCCGAGAGCGCTCTATTGTCTAACAGGCTGAGTTTATATTGTAGAATACGTCGTTGAGTGTCAAAGGATGGTCAGTGACACAGAAGGTGCTCTAGAGCCTCATCGCACCCGCACAAATTGCCCACCGAGCTGTTGGCCATCCCTCATAGGAACGAACAGGTATTGGTAAATGCGACGCCCAGCCACATGCGACGCAGTGAAGCTGTTCTAGCATTTGTATGGGGCAAAAGTACGTTTTTATTCATTCGCAAAGTTATAGCAAAACCGTTTGATATTAACGCGATAGCGTTTAGTGCCCCGCGCCGCAGAAATCCGATGTCGGCGTCGGAATTGGCGCCCACGGCCGAGAAAATCCTCCCCAACTACGTTTAGGTATCCCACACAATTATATCATTAATGTTGCTCATACCTTGTCTTGCATTCTTGGCAAAGCTATTCCTCGGAATTTTGATAACGACAATCCACAAACAAATGTCTTGAAACCAAACACCCACAGCGCATGCCTTTTATGTTAAATCTTCTAAGACTGAAATAATAAAAGTGCGAAACAAATACGGACACCTGAAAATGATGTAATTTCTTTGGCGCGGTTGTACACTATCTCTGGGATCGGCCCACGCAAGAGGCCGCGTTTCCACCAGAAAGCTCGCCTACGTGCGCAGCGTTCGCTACCAGTGTTTGCCAGTAACCATTACAGTTGCATAAGCTGCAGTCGTCGGGAACCATGAGTAGCAGTCAGGGATCTTTGAATGCTATCTCGTTGCACTCTTAAAAGCGAAGCTTAAACGTCCTCCCACTTTTTAGGGGCGAAGCACCTAAGGGTCGAGCCTTGTCCCCCCCCCCCCCCTCGTTGTCGCCCGTCGTCCGTAGCTCTGGTTTGCATGGAGTCCGCTAGGGGCGCTGCGGTGCACAAGGGCGTTCGTCCCTCACGCGCGCTCTCTTTCTCTCTTCAGCCATGGGTGATAACAGTCGGTGCACAAGGGCGTTCGTTCCCGACGCGCGCTCTCTTTCTCTCTTCAGCCATGGATGATACCGGTCGCTTCTGATAACGGCGCGCCCGCTATGCATGAAAAGGCGAGAGTGGCGGCTCAACTGCATGCGGAGTCGAGGGCTCGGAAAGCTGCTGCAGCGCGGCGACGCAGACAACAAGCGGACCCGGAGTCTAGGGCGCGGAAAGCTGCAGCAAAACGGAAACGCCGGCAAGTGGACCCGGAGCTGAGGGCTCGCAAAACTGCAGCAGTACGGCAACGCCGGCAAGCGGCAACGCGAAGCTCGTGCTTGAACCTAGCATCGGCGCCACCAACCTCAGGTAGAGAACGCTTCCGGCATTTGCCGCTGCTTCCTGCGCTCTCGCCGCCTCTGGGTCCGCTTGCCGGCGTCGAGGGACTCACGGTTAACCGAATGATCCCCCGGTGCTTTGCCCACTCATCATCATTCACTTCGTAGATATGCGGTGATTTTTCTCGACAGTAGCTGGCGGGCAGCAGCGGATATCAAAATGACTAGGGGAGTGATCCCATAACATTTGTCACTTTAATAAAAAAAATGATGAGATTACTTTGTCCACAATTTCCTTTGCCCACAAGGACAGTGAAAGGAACTACGTAATAGCATTCTAGGTGACTTCATTACTGACGGAATACACGAGCAACGAGCAGGGCGAGCAACTGAGGTCGGGTTGCGCACTCGCGACGGAACATCGGGCTGAGGAGCGAAGACCAGCAATGAGTCGTGATCAGACTGAGGGCGCTGAAGACACATAACCAGTGCAGACTGGCCGTGGGCGTCGCCGGTGCGGTGCTTGCAACCATGCTCGATCTAGCCACTGTTCTGGCCAGCTGAAAGACTATTCTTCCAAGTTCGGATTGATGTGTGTATTATAAAGGTATTAGGGGTAGCTCAACGGACATAGGACAGCAGAGCGACACAGGTGCACACACACACAATTCTTTTACTTTCAACGACTAGTTTATTTCCCGTATCAGAGCTAGCTATACCTTATATACCCTTCACTATAAGCGTGGCTAGATACGTGCTCAGGACAAACTGTCAACGCCAAATCACGACTTGCATGACACCATTAGTTTACCCTGTTAGTTAAATTCATGACATACACAAATAATTGTTTGTTGACAATGAGGTGATTGGTTTTCGATGTGTGTGGCACAAAGGATGGCTATGCTTCAGTGATTAGCCTACTCAGCCCGTTCGAAAATTTGCACAATTAGGAATGCGCGCGCGCGTGTGCGTGTGTGTGTGTGTCTGTGTGTGTGTGTGTGTGTGTGTGTGTGTGTGTGTGTGTGTGTGTGTGTGTGTGTGTGTGTGTGTGTGTGTGTGTGTGTGTGTGTGTGTGTGTGTGTGTGTGTGTGTGTGTGTGTGTGTGTGTGTGTGTGTGTGTGTGTGTGTGTGTGTGTGTGTGTGTGTGTGTGTGTGTGTGTGTGTGTGTGTGTGTGTGTGTGTGTGTGTGTGTGTGTGTGTGTGTGTGTGTGTGTGTGTGTGTGTGTGTGTGTGTGTGTGTGTGTGTGTGTCGCTATTCTGTCCTGCGTCGGTTGTGTTACGCCTAAAAGCTTTAGTTGCACTACAAGAGAGAGAGAGAGACAAAACTTTATTTTGATGGGGCACGGAGAAGCGTCGATCTCCGCGGTGGGTGGAGCCTTCAGTCCAGGGCCCCAGCGGCGGTGGCAGCACTTTCGGCTCTAGCGATAAGCTTTCGCTGATCCTCCACTGCCGAGCTGGTCAGCACCATCTCCCACTGCTCGTGCGTTGCGTTTCGATTTGGGGAGTTATTGAGGATATTTTGGCATGGCCATGTAGTGTAGTAGAGGGTAGCTCGCTCTGTACAGAAAGGGCAAAGGGGCTCATAAAGGGTGGGGTACATCGCGTGAAGGAGCGTGAGGTGAGGATAGGTGTTGGTCTGGAGTTGCCTCCAGGTCGTGGCTTCAGCTCTGGTGAGGGATGGGTGCGTTGGCGGCATTGTTCTTCTCGAAAGGCGGTAGTGCTGCAGTATATCGTAGTAAGTTTGTAGTGTGTCTGGACTTGGGTCTTCTGGCGTCTCTTGGAGTGCCCGGTTGCAGTGACCTCGAGCTATCGTGTGTGCACGATGGTTTCCGCTGACGCCTTCGTGTTCCGGTGTCCAAATTATCGTGGTGCGGGGTATTTCGTTGAGGCGATGTAGAATATCGCATGCGATTTTATGTAGATGGCCGTTCGCGTACGCTCGACATGCTGACTGGCAGTCTGTAAGAATATATAGTTCTTGGTTTTGTCTCGATGCCGAGATGGCGAGGGCAATGGCGGCCTCTTCTGCTGCGTCGACGTTCTGTTAGTTGCGCTACAAGAACCAACCTGAACTCGAGAACAGCTTGGCTATCCTCGGATCACCATCATGATTGCAATACCACCGCGTTTGAACCACTTTTGGGCCATCTGTATACTAAATAGAACTCTTGCGGAACGCCAACCGCGGCTCGACTCGCGCTGACTGTTTCTTCCGTCTTATTGTACTCGCAATGTCGTCATACCAATCAGCGCTAACTCTGCCACCGAGCTACTTCAAATTTGGGCTAGGTTGTTATTCATGATCGTCAAATACCAGTGCGTCAAAAACAAGGGACGAACGGAGAAGTGATCTACAGAACGCTTTGTATGCCTCTTTACGTTCGTCCCTTTTCTGTTTTTTTTTTTTTTTTTGTACGCACTGGTACTTGACGACAATGTGAGACGCGGGTTTACACCTTTTTTGTTTTAAAGGGATAGCTTTCTTTTGCTGCTTCGCCCATTTTGCATGAGTGTGGGCTGATCTCGCACAGAAAGGACCGGGAGGACAATCCACTTGGGCCAGTAGGTATGTGCTTGCGGCTTTCTTGTTGAGAGACAACTTCGGCACTAGAAATGTGATATTCGTATGGTCTCATTCTTGGCAAATCCCTCTGAATGAATACAACAAGGTTTTCACCCGCTGTGGATAAACGCAGGCCGATCTCGCACAATAAAAATTGGGAGGACAGTAAAGAGCAGAGAAAGAAATCGGAGGACGAGAACAAGGCATCTGAGTGGTTGGCGCGCTCTCGGATGACGTCATGCACAAGGAGAGGAAGTGCAGAGGTGGTGCACCAGCTGAGACTGCCTCATCCACAGCTGCCGAGCCATGCTCGCATGAAGGTAGCAGAAAACAGGGTCTATTTATTTTCCTCTGAATTTCTGTATACCTACATACGCAACAAACTTCGCGTTGAGCACGGTCTCTTGATGGATAGCCATTGGAACAAAGTCCCAGCCAAAATACTAGGGATAGCGGAGGTTGCGGCCAAGTCTCAACTGGGTAGCTGCGGTCATGCCAAGATATACAGTGTTCTGGTATCATCTGCCATTGTTGTTGGCAGCCAGATTGCGACTTCACGTGTCTGCTAATGTGTCCATAGGGTTGCGTAATTCGTGGATGACATGACAATATGCGGCGTGTTACGCAAGAAAGCTATCCGTAATATTTACAATTATTTTCGATGGTTTCTGCCCGAATCATTTTGCTACCTTTATACGTTATGCTCCCGCACGATGTTTTAGAGCGCTGCTCTTAGGCGCCCGTTTAAAAAATCAGGTTTTATGGCATTCAATGAAAACAGTGAACAGAGAGTGTTGATACAGGGCCAGTAATACCCCGCGTAAAAGATTCCAAATACTTGGGTGTATGTATAAATGAAGGTGAAAGATATCTGGAGACACAAGAAAAAACAATAATAGCAAAAGGGAAGCGAAATGCGGCCATAATGAAGCACAGAGCGCTATGGGGATACAATGGGCATGAGGTGCTCCGGGGTATGTGGAAAGTTGAGATGGTTCCAGGGCTTACATTTGGAAATGCGGTTGTTTGCTTGAATTCAGGGGTACAATCAGGACTCGATGGAAACCAAAGGTCAGTGGGACGCCTAGCATTGGGCGCTCAAGGGAAGACTACTAATGAAGCTGTGCACGGTGATATGGGATGGACAAATTTTGATGTGCGGGAGGCTCAGAGTAAAATTGATTTTGAAGAACGACTGAGTAATATAGAAGAAAGTATATGGGGTGCTGTAGGGGGTGTTCAAGTGGAACAAAAGAACTAAGAAGCTTGCCAGCAAGTATGCGGCCGGCATGATCAGCGAGGCAGTCGAGCCGCACTTCGCTCCGTTTGCAACGTGCCGCACGAGACAGATTGTCCGCGCCAGCCAATATATCGCGAAATGAAAACATACATAGAGCTGAGCTCAAATTTTGCATTGAAGAGTATCGTAATTGTCGGTGATTTTTTAAATGCGAAGCATTTCTTGACGAACATTTGCTACTTTGACAGTATCTATCTATCTATCTATCTATCTATCTATCTATCTATCTATCTATCTATCTATCTATCTATCTATCTATCTATCTATCTATCTATCTATTCTATCTATCTATCTATCTATCTATCTATCTATCTATCTATCTATCTATCTATCTATCTATCTATCTATCTATCTATCTATCTATCTATCTATCTATCTATCTATCTATCTATCTATCTAGCCGCCTACGTCTTCGTGCTCTCATGGTCGTTTCGGTCACTTGGTATGTACCAGAATTGGCATACTATGACAAGAGTACATGAGGAACATAAATGATATGTCATGACATGCGTGTCATGTAGGTCATGAAACAGCCGCCCACGTCTTGGTGCTCTCATGGTCGTTTCGTTGACCGTGTGTCACGAGCCAGGTACA
This sequence comes from Dermacentor silvarum, assembly GCF_013339745.2. Lineage (NCBI taxonomy): Eukaryota > Metazoa > Arthropoda > Arachnida > Ixodida > Ixodidae > Dermacentor > Dermacentor silvarum. The sequence continues at coordinate 18,791,647 of NC_051164.1, read as the reverse complement.
CTCCAACACATGATTGCAGAATGTAAATTTAGCCAACAACACCCACCACTCCTCACCAATCCTAACCCCAACATGATCCCACTACCCATCCAACCCCTTAGAGAGCGATGGAAGATCTTGCTGTCCAGCCCCGCCCTGGAAGACCAGCTTTGTCTCGTAACCAGGGGCCAGGCGGCGTGAACAGCATATGGATTCCCGTGAAGTGGGAACCACTTCCATCCGGCGCATGCGCTGAAAAGCTCATGAAATACAGTTTTTCATTCACTCATTCATTCATTCATTGACTTGGTAGGTACCAAAATTGGCATAGTATGACAGGAGTGTATGGCGAACATAAGTTATAGGTCATGACATAGATGTCATGACAATGACCCAGCGAAAAAGCTTAAGACTCAAAAAACACTGAAATGGGTTCGCAAGTGGGTACTAAGCTAAAGGAAAGAAACACTAAAGGACGGTGGTAGAAGTCATATTCATGAGCATGACTCAGCAAAAATGACAATGACTCAGCGAAAACAAAAATTGGCTGTGGCTTAATTCAGTTATGCCTGGGTCTAATAATTTGCTATCGCAATTGGTGCTTCGCCTTTCGAGTGAAACTGTGACAAATTTTTGAATGCGCTGTTACTTCTAATTACTAGTTTTTTTTCTGACCAAAGGTCGCGGGTTCGAGCGCTTTAATTAACGCTAGCTTAACTAAGTGTGTCTTAATTATTCTCGGCCTAACTAACACCAAAGGTCGTGGGTTTCACTCCCACCAAAGGTCGAGAGTGCGACTCTCACCAAAGGTCGTGGGTTCGAGTGCCTGAATTAACTCTATCTTAATTACCATGGTGACGATGGTGACCCGCGCACCATCAAAATTGTTGCGCGAGTGTAGCTTGCTTATTCGGAGACGACGATTACGACGGTGATCCCGCACACCATCACGGTTGCGTGAGCGTTTGCATATAGGTAAGACACGATGCCAGGTCGGTGTAGTATGTAAATTACTACCCCGAGTCGTCATCGTGTACGATTTCTCGTCGACGACACGGTTTTGTGATGTGATGTTTCTACGCTACGGTTTTGCAATCACTCATATATGTTGTTCTTTCCACTAAAGATTTAGTTGTGAGTTAGCGCTTGTCCTGTCTTCTGCCACCGTCCGTGTTCTTTCGCGCTTAAGCCAAGAATGTGATACCGTACCAACAGCCCAACTTAAACTTAAAGGGTAAAAGATATCAATTCAACATGATTACTCGCGTGAGACACTGCAGAAACGAAAGTTGTTATGGGCAAGTGCTAAGGGTGAAAAAGAACAGGGAAAGACTGTTTCGCTCATTAATGATAAGCTGCGAGTAAATGGGGAGCTCTTCATTTGGGACGAAGACGCGCAAACCAAATACAG
>NC_051164.1:18762334-18784834 GCF_013339745.2 Dermacentor silvarum | reverse complement strand
CGCTGTCGCGTCTATACTAGCAGCGTTTCCTTGCCTTCTCGCGTCACCTTTTCCCTATCCTCTCCTCCCTCCTTGTATGAAAGCTGCGAGCGAAGAGTGGCAAGGCTGCTTTTCACTCGTGTCGCGACTGCTTCGGTTCTACCCATTCCCTGCCTCTTCTCTCTACCTCCTCTCTACCATTCTATCTACCTCCGCTCTGGACTTGCACGTTAGTAGAAAGGTCAACGCTGCAGTTTCTGCAATGCTTTTGCGAGGAGTCACGGATAATTGCAGCTATCAAGATTGTGGCGACGCCCAGGGAGCTCCACAAGGTATTGTGCACATGCGATGCGTTGGAAAGGTGCCACGCTCCGGTACCACGGTGCCACGCTCCTTCCATGTATATGGAAGAGAAATTTCTAATGAGAAATTTCTACACTGTCAGCGAACGCAGAACCTAAATTCGCACTGTCTGTTTGCGTGTTGGGACACAATATGCGTGTTGGGACACAATATGGGACACAATATGGCGGCACAACCCGACATGACTCCACCCTGTACAAGGAAGTGTTGCATCGAGGCAACCTAATACAACATATTAAAGTAGCGCTCCCGCGTTCGTTGTCGTCTGCTTCCACAGCTGGATGCGTTGCCGCTAATCATTCCAGCGTAGAATTTCACTTCTCTTCTGTCGTCGTAATGGGGAGGCCGTGTTTACGGTGTATGAGCCATTACTTAAGGGGGTATTTGCCATTCATTGTCTTACGTAACGGACTGATTTAATTTTGAAGAAATTTCATGGAAATCCATCCGGAATGAACGCGCTCGCGAACGACGAGCCGATTCTAGTGTGAGAGCTTCTGAAGCCCAGGCGAAACGTCAGCGAAGAGCCGCGGACCCCGAGTTTAGGGAGCGCGATGTTGAGGCCAAAGGTCAGCGTCGTCTAGCCCTCCAGGAACCCGACAACGGTGGTGCACGCCTCAGCAACGCTAGCGCCAATTTCTCCGGTGCGATGGCCAGGTTTCAACGCGAGTTTTTCAACCGGAACTTCGGAGCCAGCAGCAGTGCGTGTTTACTGGTTGTGGTTCGAGCACAACGTGGTACGTACTTGTCATGGCAATTCGTTCGGAGGAACACCGAAGAAATGCACGACAAGCTTCGCTTACCCCCATCTCCTCGACAGGGGAGGGGCTACATATTTCATATGTTTATTTTGTTTTATACAGAAAATGCTTTATAGCGATTCGTCTGACGTGACGGATGGGCGTGTTTCCTCGTTGGGTAAGCATAGAAATGCTTACGCATTTAAAAATTAGCTCTTTGTGATCATCACCACGTATTATTTCCATGCTATGGCACATACCCAAGACTTTGGTCAAGTAGTGGGAGGTACATATTGGCACATATCGCCACATATCAGCCATCCGATGTGGCACGTACATGCTTTGGGGTTGGTAGAAGAAGAGGACGTTTTTCCTTGGTCTGGTGCCGGTAAAGACGTGTGCCACTACCACTGAGGCTCTACATCTACGTGGACTCCTGGCTGCATGTCTCTGTTGTTTCACCGATGACATTACTGGTGGAGAGTGCTGGGTAAATGCACCTTCGCTCCCAAGTTTCCGCCGTCACTCCTAGCACCTTACAGAAAGCCACAGCTCCCACAGCAAGAAGCAGCCGCCGGCTTTAAGCACTACTCCCCGAATTCGGTCCCTTGTCATCAAGACTAGAAATAACGACGTCAGGACCACTACAAACCAGGCGAGCCAGACCTGCGATGCCCAGTCTTCTCTCCCGCATGTTTTGCATGCGCCACAGACGCCCAACCCGTTCCACGGAGACACTTTTGAGGATGTTGAAGACTGACTGGACCACTTCGATCGGGTTGCCAGCATCAACGGGTGGGATGATGTTCGCAAGCTGCGGAGAGTTAACATCACGCTAGAAGACTCTGCGAAGACGTGGTACGAGAACCACGAGGGTTCCTTTGGGACATGGCAAGAATTTAGCCGACAGCTCGCCGCGATGCGTACCGCAACGCCGAAAGAAAGGATAGAGCTGAACAAGCCATCTCTACTAGGAACCAGCGGCCCAACGAGAGAGTCTCGATGTTTGTCAAGGACATGCTTCGTACTTTCAGACGCGCAGACCCTGCAGTGTCCGAGGAAAATAAGGTGCGACATTTAGTGCGTGGTGTGAAAGAACAGCTTTTCGCCGGGCTCGTACGCAATCCGTCAACAACCATGGCCTAGTTCGTGAGTGAGGCAACCACGATGGAGCGTACTCTCCAGCAGCGGTCGTCACAGTACGAACGCCATGACATCCCGGCTACTGCATGCTCTCTTGGGTCCGACAGCGAGAAGCAGGCCTTTGCAGACTTCATACGAAGCGTTGTGAGTGACGAACTGTGGCAACTCCAAGCAGTGGAACCAGTGGGACCCCAACCACCTATGACAGCACTTGCGGGTGTCATCCGGAGCGAAATCAGACAAGCGGTGCAACCACTCGCACCACCAAGACCTGAGGTCCCCGTTCTAAAGTACGCGGCGGCATTGAGGCCTCCTGCGTCACCATCTACAGCTAGGTCCCATCATGCGGACAGTGAACCAGTCCACACATCTGTTCCCGGACACCTCTTCGCATCCGCTACCCGGCTCAACGTAACCGAACGTGCGTATACATGTAGACCACCTGGCTCAAGACAGAGCGCCACCCCTGTGGCGATGCAGGTCATGTGTACCGCGACTGCCAGTACCGCCAGCTCCGCGGCTTCCACTCCGACGCGCGGTGCCCCCGCTACGGTGAGCGTCCCCACGAAATCGAAGCGTATCTGACGGGCCAGCAAATTCCTTCGACTGTTCAGCGCCGCCAATCGCGATCACCATCCCCTCACCGGTCTGTGTCACCTAGCTTGCCCTCGTCGTCTTGCGCTCCCCTAAGGAACCGCTCACCGAGTCCCCACAGGGGAAATTAGGAACCGCTACTTAAGGGGTGAAGTCGCTTTCCAACGAACATTCAAAGAACTTCCCTCGACGCAACGACCCGACGACGACCGTTCCGGTTTTTCTTTATTTTCCGACACTACTAAGATTATTTCTGCCGACATCGCCCTATTTGTTGATAATCATGCTGTCACTGCGCTCGTCGACACCAGTGCCGATTATTCAGTTATGAGCGGCGCACTGGCATCTAAATTGAGGAAATTCACCACGCCATGGCAAGGGCCCCAATTACGCACGACAGGTGGCCATCTGGTGATGCCAACTGAAATGTGCATGGCACGTGTTCGAATCCGTGCGTCGACGTTCACGTGGTCTTTCCTCGTATTACCTGCGTGCTCCCGCCCGATAATCCTTGGAATGGACTTTTTTCGTGAATACGGCGCAATCATTGACCTACGTGATTTGCTTGTGTCGTTCGAGGACCCATTTCTTTCTGAAGCTGACAGCACCACCCCATTACCGAAGACCGTGCTACGTGTGTCCGATGAATGCGTGACTCTGCCCCCTCGCAGCAGCCTCTTTGTTGATGTGGAATGTGAGCAGGACGTTCCCCACGCTGTAATTGCGGAGACAAATTTGTCTTTCCTGCTTGCCCAACAAATATGCGCTGCCAGAGGAGTTATTCAGCCTCGAAACAGACAGGCTCACCTGCTGGTCACGAACTTCAGTGAGGAATATCGTACTCTTGCAAGACGCACCGCGATTGCATACTTTGCGGAAATTGCCGACGTCAACCGCTTCAAGATTGTCACGTGACGCTCCCTCCTGTGGACCATAAACATAAAGACAGAGTTGGCTGCGGTTACTAAACCAGCTTGCGTAGATCTTTTCACCTCGTCCGCGCCCTGGCGGACCGTGCGGTCCGCCAGTATTAGCTGCTCTTTCGCCGTGTGACCATTCTGCCAAGGCGTTTGCGAGCACTCTAGATGTGAACCCGAGCCTACCATCAGAACAACGCGAAAGGCTTCTGGACGTACTCGATTCTTTTCGAGATTGTTTCGCTACAACGACGAAGGTTAACCAGACGCCGCTTGCCCAGCATCGTATCATTACCGAACCTACCGAAAGGCCCGTTCGACAACATGCCTATAGGGTATCGCAAAAGGAACAAGACGCTATACGTCATCAAGTTCAGCAGATGCTTAAAGATGACGTCATCCAGCCATCGACCAGTCCCTGGGCTTCGCCAGTTGTGTTAGTAAGGAAGAAAGATGGTACCTCGCGCTTTTGCGTCGATTGTCTAAAACTGAATAAGATCACGAAAAAAGACGTGTATCCTCTGTCTCGAATAGATGAGTCCTTGGATCGTATACGCAACGCTCGCTACTTTTCTTCTATGGATTTACGGAGTGGCTACTGGCAAATCGCAGTTGACACGCGTGATCGGGAAAAGACCGCTTTTGTTACTCCTGACGGCCTATACGAGTTCAAGGTCCTTCTTTTTGGGTTATGCTCAGTGCCAGCTACTTTTCAAAGAATGATGGATACGGTTCTCTCTGTGCTGAAATGGCAATCGTGCTTTTGCCTAGACGACGCGGTGGTCTTTTCGGACACGTTTGAACAGCACGTCCAGCGCCTTCAGACAGTTCTTCAGGCAATTGAAACTGCCGGACTCTCTCCAAAACCCGAGAAATGCCATTTTATGTAAGAAGAACTGAAGTTTCTAGGTCACGTTGTGAGCCATGCCGGCTTCCGCCCAGACCCCGAGAAAACGAGCACCATCGCGGCATTTCCCGTGCCAACCAATAAGCGCGATCTACGCCAATTTCTGGGGCTCTGTGCGTAGTACCGACCCGTTCTCAAAAAATTTTCTAAAATCGCTGAACCCCTCAACCAACTTACGACAGAAGGCATATCCCGTTTGTTTGGGGTCAGGATAAGGGCCTCGCCTTCGATACCCTCCGAAACCTTCTCCAGGTCCCACCTGTACTCGGCCACTTTGACGAGAACGCTGACAGGGAGTTGCACACAGACGCCAGCAGCGTCGGCCTTGGAGCTTTCTTGGTTCAGTGGCAAAATGACGTAGAGCGTGTGATTGCCTATGCGAGCCGAACGTTATCCGCTGCCGAGAAAAACTACTCTGCAGCAGAAAAAGAATGTTTGGCCGTTGTCTGGGCCCTAACAAAGTTTGCCCATTGAGAGTAGTCAGCGACCACCATTCTCTTTGCTGGCTCGCGAATCTCAAAGATCCCTCAGGTCGCCTTGCTCGATGGAGCCTTCGACTGCAAGAATTTGATGTCACCATCGTTCGCAAGTCACGACGCAAACACGCCGACGCTTACTGTCTCTCACGTGCACCAGTCGATAGTGCCCCCGCTGACCTTGAAGAGGATGACACTTTTCCTTTCTGCCGTATCAGCAACTGACATGGCTCAACAACAGCGCGACGACTTGGAGCTCAGCCCTCTCATTGACTACATGGAAAGGCGCACGTCAAGTCTTCCTCGAATTTCCCACGCTCGCTAGCCTCATTTTGTTTCCGGGACGGCGTCCTTTATAAGAAGAACTTTGTCCATACGCAAGCTACATACCTGCTAGTTGCGCCGACCTCGCTTCGTGACGATATTTTACGTGGCTGTCACGACGAACCATCGTCCGGACACCTAGGCGACACACGCACGTTGGAACGAATTCACCGCTCTTACCACTGGCCACGTCTCGCAAAGACTGTGAAGCAGTACGTTCGCACATGTCGCGACTGCCAACGACGTAAGACTCCACCTGTGCGGCCAGCAGGACTGCTACAACCAATTGCAATACCTCAGATGCCATTTCATCAGATTGGTATGGACTTGCCGGGATCATTCCCCACGTATTCGTCTGGCAATCGGTGGATTGTGGTCGCTACCGATTACCTAAGAGGGTACTGTGAAACAAATGCACTGCCAAAAGCTACCCCAGCAGACGTCGCCGAATTTTTCGTGCATAGCATCGTCCTCCGTCACGGAGCGCCAGCGGTCGTCATTACCGATCGTGGGACAGCTTTCATCGCCGAGATGCTACAGGAAGTCTTGAGGCTAAGTGGCACTGCACATTGCAAAACGACTGCTTATCACCCCCAAACAAATGGACTGACAGAACGCCTGAACAAGACGATCGCGGGTTTATTTATTTATTTATTTATTTATTTATTTATTTATTTATTTATTTATTTATTTATTTATTTATTTAATATAGTTTCAGGGCCCGAAGGCACTACAGAAAGGAATGGGGAAAACATGACAAGGACGTGCAACTAACAAAAATATTAAAAGGCATTTTGTAAAGCGATCTTGAACTCGTGGTCATCCGTTATGCTTGCGATTGTGGAGGGAAGGTGGTTCCATGCGACGCTTGTTCTAGGAACAAAAGAGTCATTACACAATTTTGTGCTACAAGACGGTAGACCAACCTTGAAGTGATGATCGTTCCTTGAAGAAATGTAATGAGGTGAATGAAACAGGATGTCCTTTAAATCGTTGTTATAATTAATAGATTTTGTGAAAAAGATTAGAGCGAGATGGGACTTTCGACGCAACGAAAGGTCAGGCAATTTAAGGGTTTTCTTCATAGACGTGACACGGGAAGACGTGAATAATTCGATAAGATGAAACGTGCTGCGCGATTCTGAATAGCTTCAAGAGTTTAATGAGGGTGGTCTGAGTAGGATCCCATATGGCGCATGCGTACTCTAACTTGGAACGTACCGGGTTTTGTAAAGTGTTAACTTCAGGGACGATGGCGCATCACAAAAATTTCGACGCAGATAGCCAAGCATGCGATTCGCGTTGTTAGCTTCATATTCGACATGCATATTCCACGAAAGGTTAGAAGAAATGTGAACACCAAGGTATTTATAACTGTCAACAGATGGTAATGGAATATTATTGAGGGAGTAAGTACGCGGACAATGAGTAGTAGCGTGGCGAGAAACTCGCATGCTTTTACATTTAGTTGGGTTAAGTGTCATGAGCCATTGATTGCACCATTCAAACACCCTATCTAGATCGTGTTGCAGATTGATATAATCAGCATGGTTAGTAATTTTCTGGTAAATCACACAGTCATCTGCAAACAGTCGGACAGTTGAGAAAGAAAGGCAAGTAGGAAGATCATTAATATAAATCAAGAAAAGTAGAGGGCCCAAAACGGACCCTTGCGGAACACCAGATGTTACGGGGGAATTAGGCGAACAAAAGTCATTAGCTGTCACATACTGGCTACGGTTAGAGAGAAATTCCTTAATCCATGCAAGTACACTGGGGTCTATGTTAAGTTGATTAAGCTTGAAGATAAGTAGCTCGTGTGAGACGGAGTCAAATGCTCTGGCAAAATCTAAATATATGCAATCAGTATCAACGTCATGATCCGCGCTAATAAATAAGTCGTCGGTAAAACATAACAATTGCGTTTCGCACGAAACTGCTTTACGGAATCCATGCTGATAAATACTGATAAATTGGACGCGAGGAAGTCGATGAGGTGCGAGTATATTATATGCTCTAAATTTTTTACTGGGATGGATGTTAATGATATGGGACGGTAATTATTGGGGGAATGTACATCACCACATTTATGCACAGGGATCACCTTCCCTATCTTCCAGTCTGATGGCAGTGTAGACACCTGTAATGACTGACCCGCCGGGGTGGCTCAGTCAGCTAAGGCGTTGCGCTGCTGAGCACGAGATCGCGGGATCGAATCCCGGCCGCGGCGGCCGCATTTCGATGGGGGCGAAAATGCAAAAACGCCCGTGTGCTTACGTTGTAGTGCACGTTAAAGAACCCCAGGTGGTCAAAATTAATCCGGAGCCCTCCACTACGGCGTGCCTCATAATCAGAACTGGTTTTGGACACGTAAAACCCAAGAAAGAAGAACCTCTAATGACTGTTCAAAAAGCTTTGACAATATCAATAAAGAATACACTTGTGCACACTTGATCATTTTTGATGACAATTTTTGATGATAAATGCTCGGACAGGCTATCAATGTATGTAGCCATTGACCACAAGAACTGGGACGACATCCTTCCTTACGTCACTTTTGCGTACAACACCGCTATGCAGGAAAGTACAGGATTCACCCCTTTTCGCTTAGTCAATGGTCGAGAGGTCACCTCGATGCTCGACGCCATGCTCCTTCCCGAAACTTGGGAATGTTTCACACGGATGCGGCCATGTCCGCCCAGCGCGCCGAGGAGGCCCGTCACCTCGCGCGATCTCGCGTTGTCTCGCCAAATCGCCGATGCACGCCGCTACAACCTTCGCCACCGAGAGGTTGCCTACAATTCTGGCGATGAAGTGTGGGTGTGGACCCCCATCCGACAGCGTGGCCCGTCAGAAAAGTTGTTGCGTCGCTACTTCGGTCCCTACAAGATTGTGCGGCGACTCAGCAACGTTACCTACGAGGTTCTCCCAGAAGGCAACCCGAAGAAATTCCTGTCGGCTTCCTCAAACTGAGGTCTTTCATGTTTCAAGACTCAAACCATATTTTTCACGCCGTGACTCGACCGTCGAGTGATTATACTACATTGATGACTTGGCGTCACTCTTCTTTTTGTTGTTGTTGTTGGTGGTGGTGGTGGTGTTGTCATTTTGTTCATTTTTGTTGTGTCCTATGTTTTCTTTCTTTTTTTTTTCTTGCTTTCGTTCCATCTTTCACAACAGCAGATTCTTATTTCGCGTTACGACACATTTCTTTCGTTTAAATTGTAACCCTCCTTTTTTAATATTTGTTTTACCCTCCTTTACAGCATCGAGACAATGCTTCTTTAGGAGAGGGGGTAATGGCACATACCGTCACATATCAGCCATCCGATGTGGCACGTACACGCTTTGGGGTTGGTAGAAAAAGAGGATGTTTTTCCTTGGTCTGGTGCCAGTAAAGGCGTGGACTTCTGGCTGTCTCTGTTGTTTTGCCCGTGACAATATAAAATAAATAAGAGGAAAATAACGCAAACTTATGTAAGATTTGTCGCACTGCGTAGCGCGGGTACTTGAGAGCACAGGCGCGCCAGTATTATTTTAATGCAAAAGATGCTGGAATGAAATGGGTAAATTTAAAGCATTTCTTTAACCACTTCACGAAAGTTTCGCTTCACATAGATTCCAACGTTGGGTCTGAATAATCTTTTTGTTTCCAAAGCGTTGTAATTGGCGGAGCGGCTTTTACGCGGAAATATGCGTATATTCGTTAGCTTTGAATGCTTCGAAAACTTCGACATCGACAAATAAAATTCGACCTGGAGCGAATATCCAATAGCGCAATATTCGACGGAGCATTCGAAAATATCGAATATTCACACAAGCCTACATTCAACACTATCTCTCCGAACAAAGTTGAGTTGGAAGCTAGTGAATACTTTGTCATTGTTTCATGTCATGGTGTGCTGCACAATAGTTTACAATCAGTACTTTGGACAGTGTAGCAGTTTTTAAGATCGTAATGTAAGGCCCGTAATTGTGAATTGATGCTTTACTTAGTCAGAAACGTGTGAGTGAGCACACCTACGAGGCGTTTTCTAAGCCAGTTGGTCATTTGTCATTTGTAGGACTAAGTTAAACTCACATTCTTTAAATGCCTATGTCCTTAGCCGACAGCAAGAGGCCTCTACTGAATGTGACAATGGACCACAGCAAGACGGATTACATCAACGCCGTGTATGTCGATGTGAGTACCAATAACATTTTGTGACGGTAACGGTACACAACAAAACGTGTACGCAGATCTCAATTTCCATGGAGCTTCTCACGTTCCCGCTCTTATTCCTGCGTATCTATATGATTTCTAAGACGCCAACTATGATAGGACGGAGGTAGGGAGAGGGGTGTTGCTAGCTTCAGGCGGACGTGGCCTTGAAAAAGTTGCTGGAAATTGCTCTGCCTGAATGCCACTTATCCACCACGATACGGGTTGAAACACTTCGCAGTCCCGCTAACAACACCAGGTATCAAAAACAAGATGACATGGAGCTCAGTACATTGCGCGTTTTACGAACCACGACGACCCACACGGCTCACCATTCACTTTCCAACCGTGTATCACGGAAGAACTTCAGGAGGAGCCGAAGCACCTCCCTCCTAAATGTGGAACAGATTCCGACCTTTCATATGCAATACATTCTGAGAAATTGCGGAGACAAAGTAAATAAAAATGTAGAGTCACCTTGAATTATTCTCTGTCGATATCGGGCTATTCATCGTGTTAACTTGGAACCAAAACAAGTTGATTTGCTGTAGCTACCACAGGTCATTTATAGAATTCGTGGTTATGAGAGTTCCTGTCACAATCGCACCTGCTTGTTTTATGAGAACACGGAATCAAGCAAATCGCTGCGCCCTTACAGACGATGAGCAAAACGATAACAAGGTGAAAGCAGGAGCCAACGTTTCGACAAGTGGACTTGTCTTTTTGAAGTCCACTTGTACGAGTGATTATAACGTGCGATGTCTACAAGGTTGACCAAATCATCAGTTAGAGCTGAATGCCGCAATGCAGGACAATTGTTATACAGTTTAGCCATGTGCCGCATGCGTAATACAACGCACACGTCATAAGCAACAAGTCGACAATGTACAGATGATTCACTAAAAAAATACATTCTTAGCATAGGCCACTCTCAGACATCTGTAAATACTCATTCAATATGCACAAATCTTTTTGTTCGCATTTTTTGTGACCCAGATTTGCTGGTTTCAGCGGTTTCCCGCGTATGTATAAATGTAGATTTACTAGGTGTCAGGTGCCACGCCGACTCAACTTTCCAGGTAGCCTGGTGTACTCAAGAAACACCATTTATTTATTTATTTATTTATTTATTTATTTATTTATTATTTATTTATTTATTTATTTATTTATTTATTTATTTATTTATTTATTTGTCTTATACAGAAGAAGGACGAGCAGTATGCACTGCTTCGATAAAGACGCCTCTCTGCAATTTATTTATTTAGTTAGTTAGTTATAGTTACTTGTTTACTTACACATATTGTCTATCCCTCATGGAATTGCAAGAGGAAGTTCATGTACAATGGCAGGCGTTTCTAACAACAAAACTCGAAGGTACATAAAATAGATTTTCATTTATCAGAACGTTTGTTTATGCGAATAACGGTATATCGTTACAAGAGTGCTAGTGCAAATGTGTTGCTAGGATACAAAGACAGAATGAAATACATAATCGCACACTCAAGATATGGCTAGAATGTATGGTTAGAAAGTACAACCGGGATTGTTGAAAAACTAGGTCAAGCCATTTAAGGATAAACGTATTTGATAAAGAACGTAAGTGATAAAGGTAAGTTTACTTGCACCAGCTAATACTCACAATAGCGCCAATTCAATAGAGATATCTCTGCCCACTGGAGCTCATCTTGACTGAGGCAAGGGCTCACGAATAGGCCGTAGGGCTCACAGTTTGCCGATGTGCGAGTTTGCAGGTGTGCCGAGGGGCAGATGCGCCAATTGCGCATGCTAGGCACACAACTTCTGCGTTCTTCGTTTAGTGATTTTTGAGCAGTGCGAAGGGTGAGAACGCTGTTATGCTGTATTCCTAAGGACTATTCAAAGTAGAAATTGTGCTTCTATGCAAGCATGCCATTTATTGGCACTTGCTATCTCGACGATAAGAAACATCCTGCTACAGCCGAAAGTCAAACTTCCCTTTTGACTTGTTCCTCCTTGTGCGTGTTAAGAAAGAAGCAGAGAGGTTAGCGAGTGCAAAAACACTTGGCTGCCCCAGTGTAAAGATCTGAAAAGGCGAGGAAAAAATGGTAAGTATGCAATAGGACACAGGAGATTGCGTACGAAAGATACGCAGAGAAGCTGGAATGTTCTGCAGTGCTTTAGAAAGATTCACTTTTCTTGATTCGTGTCAAAAACAGCAATGGTGATGGTGGACTTTTCTATAGTTCTAATACGGAGCGAAAATTCCATATGATTACCATCGTGCCGCATGATGCGTGCATAGCCGAAGCAATCTATAAACGACAACTGCACAATGATTGAGGCTTTTGTCTTGGTGACTTGAAATTTTCAAGCAGCGATTTGCAATAGGAAATATGTTAACAAACAATAGTTAACTGGGCGAGTTGGTACTGAATCATATCGTTATGATTAAAACATGAGCTAGGAAAATCAATTAGCAGGAAAACAAACTTTAGGAAAGTTAAGGGGCTTCGGCTTCTCATATGTTGTGCACTTTGCTTGAAAGCAACGTATTAGATATTGTGGAAAATTTGCGCACACTGAAGTCAAACCGACTAGACCGCCTTTCCATCTTATTGTACTTAAATAGTACACTTTAGTGCTCCCCCGTTCACTGCAAGCTGATTTTTCTTTGTTTCTACAGGGTTTTAGGAAACCCAACGCCTTTCTCGTAACACAGATGCCTTTGTGCGAGACGATGGACGACTTCTGGGAAATGGTGGCCTCCTCTGGCTCTAAAACAGTGGTTACATTGGGACCGCTGCCAGACCAGGTATGCCTGACCGATTATCTATAGAACGTGAGAAAAAAAACATTGCTGAAAGTTGACTGATGTTCTACTCCGTTTCTTTTTCCTTGTGGCTCCTATTTTGCGTTAGCGAAGGCTGTGAGCATAATCAATTTGCTTCGTGATGTCACTAAAGCCATTAGTCGAGTTCATAGCGCTTTGCGTTCGTAAAGCTTTTTACGATTGGCCGGTCGGCTTCAGTAATAGTATGTCCAACAACACAGCAGACTTGAATTTGCTCCTGCAATAATGCATAATTTTTTGGTGTATATGGGCCCTAATATTTAGCATAAATGTCCACTTCTTTGTAGAGCAGCAACAACTCCGGTTTTTCCAGCGCTTACAAAGAGTTATGACCGCATCGAGTGTCGGCTGTGTGGACATACTAGGAGAAAGTCAAAAAGGCATTGCGTCCAACTAATTTGATTAGAAAGTGCTAAAATCTACCCCTACTCTATGTGTCGTCAGCTACGGAGGAATACTGGACACTTTAGGACACATTACAGTTTTCAGGTGCTGTCCGCTGTCTGGTCGACGTTATTTGTGGTTACAAATCCCACCGCTTTCTACCCAGCTATTGTAGGCTGACATTTTGTGGCTCCTCGTGACCATGGTAGCCTGCCGATCCCTCCTGGTTTATAGAAGAATTGGTAGAACATTTGGTGGACATAGAACGAAAGGGTTCAATGCATGGCGACTGTATTAGAGCAAACATTAGGAGTTCCTAAACGCAAGTAGTATAAGCGTCCAAGCGTACCACACTGCAGTCAGGGTTGCTCTTTGTAGTTCCCTCTTGACGCACTGCAGGTTAACAGGCTGCTTTATTGACTTGCAAGCTGAAAGACTCCGAACCACATGAATCGCCTTGCCATGCACTGAAGACTGTCGTGAAACTGTCCCGCAGGAAGGAACCATGGAAAGATAACAGCTCAGAGTATTAGCAATTCCCTGCAATGGCACACGCGGTAGCCCGATTGCTGCCACGTAATTGGTTTCAGGATCATGTCTTAGTAGAAACAATAAGTACGCGATAACTCTTGATTTATGTGTTACCTTGCTGCGCGTCAGCCTCTGCAGTTTGGAACGAAAAATAATCACGTGTTTTATATTGAAATGTTTAAGCCGTGAACCTTTGTAATTTACACAGTAATTAATCAAATTCTGGAGACTTCCGTGCGAGAACTACAATATGGTTATGAGGCACGCCATAGTGGAGAACTCCGGAATAATTTTGACTACCTGAAGCTCTTAACAGTGCACATAAATCTAAGAACACGAGCATTTCTTTTTCTTTTTTCGCATTTCGCCCGCTTAATGTGCCACTGGCCTGGCCGAAATATTTAACCCACACTTCGTGCTTGGAAGCGAAACACTGTAGAGTCTAAGCCACCACGTCGGGTTCCATGTAATTCGGAGAGCGTTCTAATGCTTTGCTACTGTCTTGAGCGATGCAATACACATACGATATACATCCTGTCGAGATTGTGTTCTTTTTTTTTGTATTTGTGTCACAACTGGTTTTTCCCTCGCGGTATTACAGACAACCCCGATGTTTTGGCCAGATCTCAACAGCACTTCCAAGCATGGGAAAATTACAGTAGAACACCGAGAGAGCACAGGGTTTCCAGGCTTGGTAGTGCGCAGCTTCAACATCTGTCAAGGCAAGGTGAGTGAACACTCACGTAAGTAACACTGACCATGTGAGTAAACGCTGACTTAACACTGCAACTCTTTCTTCTGTCTGGGGTTTTGCGTGCCAAAACCACTTCTGATTATGAGGCACGCTGTAGTGGAGGGCTCCGGATTAATTTTGCCCACCTGGTGGTCTTTAACGTGCACTACAACGCAAGCACGCGGGCGTTTTTGCATTTCGCCTCCATCGAAATGCGGCCGCCACGGCCGCGATACGATCCCGCGACCTCGTGCTCAGCATGCAGCGCACTGCCACTCTTAAGATACATAGAAGATGCATAAGTTCTTCCAAGCCATAGTCCTTCTAGTGGTTGCGCACCTTATTTCGCAAATACGGGAATGCTTATGAGACAAAAGAAAATTGCTGGCCCTCCCATAATCGAGAGTAGACGTAAGCATCAAATGGCTACCGGCAAAGCAGATTTGCTGGAGGTGATACTATAGCCACACTCTTAAAATGGGTGTAGTGCGTGTTCGCAACGGCACATCTTACCACACCGCACCAAACTACAGCACGCCATACTGTGCACTGGTCCATATGGACACTGCCCAGCTAGAAGAAAAGCGCCTGAAGGAGGCGCCAAGCAGCGTGCCGCCATCTCTCGGGGTGACGCAAAACCAGCGCCGCGGAACTCACGAACCGCTGGCGTTCAAAAGAGCACATGGCAACCCTGTCTCAGCGCCAAAAGATGACAATCAATTGTAGGGTGCCCTGTATCTGCCTTTTGAACGTCGCTTTTGGAAACGACATCAAACTTCAGCGTACTAGAAGTTACAGCGTGAGAGATATTGGGAACAAACAAACAGGAAGAACGCGGAAGCTATATTTTTTAAACTTGTTTGTGCAGTAACTAGCGTATGTAAAGCGGTCCTGTACAAAAGGTTGGGGGCCAGAGACTGCATTTTCATAACTTTTGACTTGTTGTCCGCATGATCTCGTTTTGTTCTCTCAACGATGCCTGGATGTTCTCGCTTGAGTGCCCGGATAACGGCGCTGGCTTTTGGTGTGTGTGTGTGTGTGCGTGTGCGTGTGCGTGTGTGTGTGTGTGTGTGCGTGTGTGTGTGCGCGTGTGTGCGCGTGTGTGCGTGCGTGCGTGCGTGCGTGTGTGTGTGTGTGCGTGTGCGTTTGCGTGTGTGTGTGTGTGTGGGGGGGGGGGGGGGCAAACATCCATCTCTTTAATGCAGGGTGATTGTGCATACTTGAATAATATTTAATGACATGTGTATGGTATATTGGTATATGACGTTTGGTTTCTGTTGCTGTTCCTCAGTTTGTGTTCCCATGTTTTTCTTCTTTCTTTTGTGTGTGTTTCGCTGTATATATATATATATATATATATATATATATATATATATATATTTCTCACGTGTCATTAAACCTTCAGTCGCAAGACAGCGCTTTTGTAGCCTCTTCTCGTCCGGATACCCTCGTTGCGCTGTTTTACAATGAGTTAGCAAAGAAGCCGAGACTTTACTGCAGCTTTACCTTGACTTGTTAAGGGCGTTTCAACATCGTCGCTTATCTGGTTACAACGGTGGGCCAACAAAACTTCTAAAATATGTACATGGAAGTGCTTACGGGATACAACTTAAGTGTTTACAATTTAAATTTCGAAATCTCGCAGCAATAAGGAATTTCAAAACTGAAACTAAGTAATTCTGTCTCTTCTAAATTCCTCGAGGTAATTTCGCTCCCAACGGAAAGCTTAAGTGACAGGTCGTATGCAGGTCGTTTGTAGTCACACAAAAAAAATTGAACGAACGAGGTGCGGCTATCTCGAACGCCTTCATTCGTTTCTCCTTCCGCGAATACGTGCATTGCCAGCGTGACTTCAGCTCATACGCCTCGTGTGAGGCCTATACCACCTTTGACAACAGACACGTAGTGGTACGAGATCGTGCTCTCAAGTTATACCTTTCGAAATGTGTTTTGTAATTTCTTGATTGCGTTTTGTATGTTCAGTACTGTGCATTTTATGTATGGAGAGATTAGAGCAGACAAACAGTAAGAAACTATAGGAACTTACCTGTTCATTAGGTTGTGCGTTACTGTGGTATTTTCCATGGTTGGTTTCATTGTTTCGTGCACGGGAAACTTAGGTGCTCATACATAAAGTTTCACCAGACCTACCTGTGGTTGCAATGCACATGTGAACCAGAATTTTATTTAAGGCGATGAGCCATCTTGGATCTTTGAGGTAAAATAAAGAATGTTCAAGTTTAAAGTTGTGCAATACGATGACAACAGCCAGCGCACAATAAAGAGAAAAATGAGAGTTTGTCAAAATATATCATTAATATGCAATTATTTATTTCCAACTTTAATCTCATCATTGTTCTTGTTTCTTGACCGCTGCTTGAAAGCCCCAGTAACTCGTAGGGTGAATGCTTACACTCCTAATCGCGCAAACGGAACCTACAATAAAAATTTTCAGTCAAGTACACTTTTCTCTAAAAACAACAATATCATAAATCCTATTATGCCCGATGCTTGCAGACTGGTAACACGTTTTAATGTTTCACCGGCTTAACGAAGCATGGTGCACCATTAATACAAAAAAGTATAACAGTCAACAGTTCGACGAAAAGTCGTCTGGTCATGTCGCATATTTTGGAATAACATAAGACTGCTGACCACCAGTGAAAAAAAAAAAAGCTAGCGTACGAAACGTAAATTAGCTTCTTTTTTTTTTTTTCACTGGTGGTCAGCAGTCTTATGTTATTCCAAAATATGCGACATGACCAGACGACTTTTCGTCGAACTGTTGACTGTTATACTTTTTTGTATTAATGGTGCACCATGCTTCGTTAAGCCGGTGAAACATTAAAACGTGTTACCAAAAAATTAAATTAATTTTTTGGTAACACGTTTTAATGTTTCACCGGCTTAACGAAGCATGGTGCACCATTAATACAAAAAAGTATAACAGTCAACAGTTCGACGAAAAGTCGTCTGGTCATGTCGCATATTTTGGAATAACATAAGACTGCTGACCACCAGTGAAAAAAAAGCTAATTTACGTTTCGTACGCTACGCGAGTTCCTTGTTTAAAGTGCACTGTACATGAAGTCCTTGTCAGTTTAGACGTGCAACACGTAACTTGGGTGTCGACTGCATCACTATAGGTTTCGATGACATAGTAGACACCCGATACCATGAACCAAGCAAATGGCATTTTGCTCCAAGTTTATTCCAGACTAATACTACTCGTGCTGCATACTTAACTGACGACGACCTTATATCCACTGCAGGAACCTACAAGAAACCGTATAGATTCCGTAACGTCAAGTAACTGTTGACTTGGTTATTGAGCGGAAGCATTCGTGTTTTTTTTTTTTTTTCAGGAAAGTCAACACTGAGCTTGACTAAAAATTGCAGTAATATCAGGCAAGCAAAACGACAGTGAGGAACTGACACCGCTTGAGGCGATGCTTAGTTTGAGTTTAACTTCTGTTAGAAAGTATCATCGCAGGTTAATCACCAACAAAAAAAACATGTATTTAGTAATGACGCCTTCTTTTCTGAAAATAGGAGAAGTAACGCGCTAGCATACGATTCACTGGTGAATTTCTTTGTGAAACAAGCCTTCACCGGGTGCCTGATAAATTCATTTTTGCCGCTGGTAACCTTTTGCGCACCCACGTGATCGGCGGTGCTAAGGTGCCATCTCTGAAGTGCAACTTTTTCGTCTCTGTGGCGTTGGCTTACGGCGCTCGAACTCTTCAGCTGGCCTTACTTCGTCGTTTCTTATTTTCTAATAGCGGAGCCTATATTAAACAAGAAATATTACTTTTATATAAATGATTTGTCTACATCATAGAAGGCAGCTCCAGTGGTTTTTCCCGCGAGGTGCAAGGAGCGAAGCTGCAAAAAGAGATTAATAAATGTCTCGCGAAAGTTAACTTCCCAACATAATCGGACCATTTGTGCGTAGATTAAGCTAAGCAAAAAAAAAAAAAAAAAACAAGAACGTTTCAGTGCAGTGCTGTTACAAACATTTCTGAGCAATGGCTGGCCTTGATGCATTGATGTCGTGGATCGTAGCGATTGAGGTGAGGAGCTCGTTCATTCTGAACTTGTTATGGGAACACGCGATTCTCCATTTCATTACTGTCTCTGTCTCACGATCGGTAAAAAAAAAATGCGCTAGAAACAACGGGGGGTTGTCTGTACAAGCAATCTTGCTTTTACTGCTTTCATTAGATCTCGTTTTGGTTTTTCGTCTGCCTGTAATTTTTTTTTTTTTGCTTTCTCCTGCCTTTTCGATGAACAGGTACTATTGGTTAGGAAAAAATAGTCAATCAGCATAATTCAAATTGGTTGGAACGTGGTCTTTATTTACACTACGTAATATGTTTCCCACAGAATCCGTCGCGGATGTTGAAGCAGTTCCATTGTCCCACATGGAGGCGTCTTGAAAGGGTTCCTGGCTCGCATGACATCGTGTTGGACATGCTTCGCCGCGTGGACACGTGGCAAATGCTTGCCGAGGGGGCACCTGTCATTGTTCAATGCCTGTAAGTAGTGCGTTTGTGGTGGGTCAAGTGCACGCTTATGCTACACTGAGGGCTGCGATCAGATTAGTTGGTTTACGGTTCGAAGAATAAACAAATAATACTGATCACCTTGAACGCGTACATTCACTGAACGTGAAAGAAGATAAAGAAGATAGCGCTGGAAAGGGCTACGTAAGCTAACCACATGCGTCTTATTTAAAGTAACAGCCTTAAGGACGTCGTGTCCTAAAGTTAGTTCGATGCGTGGCTGGATGGACAGTGTGGCTTGCACCAGTATTTTATACTGACTATGCGAGCGACTGTGCTCTAGATAGAGCTGGTTCTGTGCAATTGCAAAACATCTTTGCGAACATGTATGCGTTTTGGCCAATAAACTGCTCAACGAACTTGAATTGTCATTATTGGTGCTAGTTTTCAGTCTGCGTTGTTTGTACGATATCACCACTCTCTCGCAGGAAGTACTCGCCATAAGAGGTGAGTCATTCAGACTCGCACTGACAAGTGAATATGAGTATGAGAGCGGGTCTTAGCGCGGGAAACTGGAGGCGAGTCCGAGGTTAGCATGAGTATGAGTCCGAGAACGTCGAGGCAAGTAGGAGCGGGCGCGAGTCTGATTGAGTCACTTTAAACTTGTATGATTCTGAGTTCGAATAATCGGCAGCGGGCAAACAACTCTTTATGCTTTTATAGCAATAATACGTTAATGTCTTCATTTTATCGCGAAGCGTTTTATTCCGGGCTCCCCAGAAAATCTATCCCATCTCCGTACGTCACGCAGTCATCGTCAAGAAAATCCGTGAGATGGCGACACATTGCCGTTTTGTGCCTACTTAATGGTTGGAAATGTAGGCACACAATAGTTAGGGTTTAATTTAATAAACGAATTGTGCTCTTGACGATGTTTATTTATTGCAATGAGGTTATTTAGGTATCATTTGTTTTAGCAGTGAGTAATTTTGTAGAGAGCATGGCCGGCAGCTTGGATACCTATACAGCTAGTAAATACGGTAGTTCTCTGAAGAGTCTAGCGGTCTAATTCTGTCGGCGTCTAGGGGCGATAGCGTTTCTTTTGGTTCTCGGTGCTTTTTTGGAAGTGATCCCCGACAACCATCACCACTCGGTGGTGCCGCAGCTGCTGACGCCGTTTTCGCGCAATAGTGGGCCTCTTCGATTATCCGTTCCTGGCAGTCCCGGACTGCCCGAGACGGTGCTTTCAGCCAACGAGCGTTGCGTATGCAGTCTTTCGGACAGTCCGGGACTGTCAGAGTCGAATAATCGAAGAGGCCAATGACGCAGTTTCGCCACATGCGCACTCACCGTCGAGTGGTATATATATCTGTGACGCGTAGTAGCCTTCATGGTGCTGTTTACGCTGCGCAGAAGCACAGGCCTCGCGTGTTTGCTATCGCTTTTATGGCTTCACCTTTAACTGCAAATAATAAAAGGCTACGCACGTTTATGCCGCCCTTCGAGCGAAACTGCAAATAATAAAGGACTGTGAACATTTATGGACTTGTATTTGTGAAGGTGCAAAGCTACAACTGTCTCTTACAATACGCGTTGCACTTTTCGTGCGGGACCAATTCCACTGAAAGAGCGATGAACCTGCTTTTCTTTACTTTGCTGTTATTTCTCTAAACATCTTTGACAGGAAGTCCCAACACAGTCTATGACTATAGATCCTCCTTGTGCATTTTGTGGGCAAGCGATTACGCAAAAGTGCAAAACGGCAAGGAAATTACGTGGCCTCAGGACCTTGCCACTTTATACCGAAAGAATTCATTCATTGACTTATTGGTACACAATTCCTAAAAACTGAGTTTGGGCAGCCCAAATAAATAGGACGTAAATGAAAAAAAAACATGTAAATGGGCACTAAATACATCGTATCAAAAAAACGAACGCGGCAGCATCAGATGACCATATACTTACCTCGCCATTTGTTGATAGTGGCAGAAAAATAGCGTCCGTCTAAGAAGTTCCCTTACGTCCTGTCTATTTGCACTGCACAACAGTCGTTTTATTATTTATGCAGCTACCTCACTCTCTCCTACAGTGTATTGGGCAAGAACATAAGGTGGTGCGCACAGTAATGTGAGGGAACTCGAATTTTGGTTTTTAGTTTTGATATCACGGGAACGGTTAGAGGTGCTGCTGCCAGTTCTTACAAAAAGTAGAAGTTTCAACAATTCCCCTTGGCTCTAGCGTCGGCTCCAGCGACATCCCTTGTTTGAAAACTGTTCACTTCAAACAACCATCTTCCTGTGAACCTTTGTATTGTTTAACTTCAAGTGAGGATCTCCTACGATTATTTGTGATTTAGGGCGCGTGAGCTTACATGCTAGGCAGAGTACACTTGATCTCATGTGAATGTGAGTGACCCTTTGTATATATCAACGAACGGGGTCTGTTATAACTAGTAAGGGATGGTGAGCAAATTTGAAAGGAGGACTAAAGTCAGTTTAATCAAAATATACACTGTATGAAGAAACGAGTAACAGCGCAAAGAACGGGACTTGTCTCAGTCTGCACTTCCCGTTCTTTGCGCTGTTACTCGCATTTTCTTCAGACCTGTATCAGCCAGCCCAAGTTATCAATTTAGTACAACTGTAGAGTGGTAGTAAAGTGTATAAGCATAATTTTCTTAAATAATTATTTTACCATGTAATTTGTTGCCTACGTACACTCGTTCACATTGGGTGAACTCCCTGGTCTTGAGCGCCCACAATTCTCGTTGGCAAAGTTTCCATCCACACACAAACCGAACAATAAATCGGGAAGTATGAAGGATCCGTTGGCTAAAATATAATCCTTTATAGCAGAGAATGTGCAATCAATTTAATTCGTTGTGACGTTTCCTATCCCACTAGAAATACGTATTGGAGTAAAACCTTTCGCAATTTTATATATTTTTCTGGCGCGATTAGGCTTTTTAGTACCTCCTTCATTTCGGCATAAATAACAAGAGAGATGATTGGCGAAAATAGTAGGAAAAGAGCTGGTATATAAGAAAGTGTTGTACGAGATCTTGTTATCACCTTCAAATATTACGTATTCTTCAAGCATGGTCTCTAGGCTCTCTTGACTAGCATTGCATAGAATCCTTGCAATTATAAAACCACTAAGTATCGCTTGAATTCTGTCCACTCCAACCACATATTATCACTTATCGCTGTAAAGCAATATCTCCATTTCAAAATATAAGATATAGTTTGCTTTTATCACAAGAGATAGAGAGCCGAAAGCAATATAAATCCTTGAAAACTCATCCCTGATGACCAATACATCTATTTATACTTCAAAAACCCTCGTTGGCTCGCAAGGTCACCGACTCGCAAGAAAAAAATATGAATCGCATTATGTCCTTATTTTAAAGTGATAGCCCTACATTGGCTCTTCCCCAAATTTGTTGTTCGTATATTTCTGGTCGTTATTGGGAGCAAAGTAAACATGGAAGCTGGGCCACTAGGTTAAGTGCTTGCTGCTGTCTTGCCGAGTAGTCAACGTGGGCTCGCTCGGCAGCTTAAAGTGGGGTGCTGTGATTACAATAAGACATTTCGTGTTATCAACTGGCATTGTGGTTGGTAGTGAGATTGCCACTTCTTGCGTCTGTTGATGTGTACATAAGTTTTCGTGATTCGCGCATGGCATGGGGATATGTAGCAGATAGCACAAAAAAGCATCGCTGACATTGACAAGCATCTTCGATGGTTTCTGCCGAGATTGTGTAGAAATTCATTCATTCATTCATTCATTCATTCATTCATTCATTCATCATTCATATCTTATTTATTTATTTATTATTTATTTATTTATTATTTATTTTTATTTATTTATTTA
>NC_051164.1:18371068-18431758 GCF_013339745.2 Dermacentor silvarum | reverse complement strand
AAAGTCTTGAGATGCTGTGGCAAAAGGGTCAAGTGTAACGGAAGCCCCTCTTCAGGAGGACTGTACACATTGCTCTGCAAACCTGAAAAAAAAATACATATCAGAAGAACCACTCGCCTTTCACTCGTATATCATCTTCGTCATCATCATCAGCGACAGCCTATTTTTTTTTCTACTACAGGAGGACGAAGGCGTCTCCAATTACCCTTGTCTTACGCTAGGTGATTCCAACTTGCGCCAACAAATTTGCTCATTCATCACACCATCTAATTTTCTACCGTCCTCAACTGCGCTTCCCTTCCCCCTTGACACCCATTCCGCAACTCTAACGGTATAGCGGGTACCTGCCCTACGCCATTACATGACTGGCCCAGCTCAATTTAACGACAAATTATTTTAGCGAGTTACAATATATATATATATATATATATATTTTTTCCGATGAAGGCCGCACCCCAGCCGAAACGTCAATAAACCGCTTCATACGCGCGTCTACTTCACTGCGTATATATATATATATATATATATATATATATATATATATATATATATATATATTGTGAGGCGACGCCCGGGACGAAGGCAGAGCTCTTGTATTATCACACAGCGCGAGACAGCCCACGAACACTTACCCGACAAAATGATGATTATGAGGATGGGTATATACACATGAAGACGATGATGAACTGCACAGTTAGCGCTCACACTAACTTCCCCCCTCACGAAAGCGGCCGGTAAGGCAGCGAGTCAGAAACGGTCGGAACGCCGAAGATACGGCTTCAGGCGAGAGACGTGAACAATTTCAGTGCTGCGGCAACGGCGGTCAGTAACCGAGGTAACAGGAGCTACGCGATAGTTCACGGCAGATGTTCTTTCAAGCACGGTATATGGGCCGCGATACCTATGAAGAAATTTTTCACAGAGCCCTGGCACTCGAACAAGTGTCGACAGGAGCACTTCCTCGCCTGGGCGGAACGACATGACACGATGGGTCGCATCACAACGGACTTTCCTCTTGTCCTGAATGGTCGCGGTGCGGGCGCGCGCAATTTCGCGGCAGTGGGCGACGCGGGTGGCGAACTCCTCCGGTAGAGATGTGGATGGAACAGAAGGCGTAGAGAGAAAGGTGGTGTCCAAAACAAAAGACGGTGCACGGCCGTACACGAGGAAAAAGGGGCTGTAGTTTGTTGTGCGTTGAACGGCAGTATTATATGCAAACGTGACGAAAGGAAGTATAGTGTCCCAGTTTGTGTGGTCGGGTTTCACATACGTGGAGATCATGTCGGACAGAGTTCGATGGAAACGCTCGGTAAGACCATTGGTCTGGGGATGGTACGGAGAGGTGGTCTTATGAATGGTGTTTGAGGCTTGCAGGACTTCAGCAAGAACATGGGAAAGAAATGTCTTGCCACGGTCACTTAGAAGAACACGAGGCGCACCGTGGCGCAAGATAATGGCTTGCAGGACAAACTCGGCGACCTCAGAGGCCACACCAGAAGGAAGAGCTGCCGTCTCAGCGTAGCGAGTGAGATGGTCCACGGCGGTGACAATCCAGCGGTGACCCGCGGGTGTAAGCGGAAGGGGTCCGTATAAGTCGATGCCCACGAATTCAAAGGGAACGGACGGGTACGGCAATGGTTGTAAAGGGCCGGCGGGAAGAGAGGTCGAACGTTTTCGATGTTGGCATGACGCACACGAACTGACGTACTTGGCAACACTAGTAGACAGGCCAGGCCAGAAACAGCGAGTCTTAATGCGGTCGTAGGTTTTATGAAATGCTAAGTGGCCAGCCGTTGCGTCGTCGTGAAAGAATTGTAAAATTTGCAGTCGAAGTGATCGAGCGACGACTGGAACCCATCGGTGACCGGTAGGGTGGTAAACTTGCCGCAATAATGAGCCATCATAAAGTTTAAACCGTGCCAGTTGTCGTCTTAAGCGGATGTTGGGAGGACGGGATAAGCCAGTGAGCCGGTCGATAATTGTGCGGCAGTACGTATCTGCACGTTGGAGGGAGGCGAGGTCTTCTGAGGACAGAATGTCGACCGAAGTCACGAACCGTACCGGGGCCATCGTTGTGGTCGGTTGGCTGGGCGGTGCCGAACGGAGGGAAGGTGGGACATGGGCATTTGGCGACAGCGGGCAACGACTTAAAGCGTCAGCATCTTGATGTTGCCTGCCAGACCTATATGTGACAGTGTAGTCGTACTCCTGCAAACGCAGAACCCAACGGCCGAGGCGTCCGGACAAATTCTTCAGGGAGGACAACCAACACAGAGCATGGTGGTCAGTCACAATTGTGAATTGGCGGCCATGCTTTGCTTTTCTTTATGACCATATATTGATTTTTGCTTTTGTTTTGTTATGCCAACAAGTCTTGACGCACATGCTACGTTGCTAATGTATTGACTGATTTACTTTTCATTTTGTTTGTAACCCATCCGAGCGCAACATGCCTACAATGGGGAGAAGGCCCTCGTCAGGCATTGTGCCTTTTGGCCTCCTTCCTGGAGTGTATTCACTTCAAATAAAGAATAAATATAAATAGGGGTGAAACTTTTGTATGGACCATACAATGGCGAGGCATTGTTGTTCGGTGATAGTATAGTTTCGCTCAGCAGGAGAAAGAGTACGACTCGCGTAGGCCACGACTTGCTCTTCAGACGCGTGGTTCCGCTGCAGCAGGACAGCGCCTATTCCATGCCCACTTGCTTCAGTGTGGAGGATAGTAGAGCCTGTGGGATCAAAGTGACGAAGCATTGGTCCTTATGTGAGGCATCGCTTGAGGGTCTGAAAGGCGGCTTCACAATCATCTGTCCAGGTAAAGGGTGTGGTCGTGGTCAGGAGTTTATGAAGAGGAGCTGCGATAGTCGGGAAGCCAGGGACAAAGCGGCGGAAGTACGACGCTAATCCGAGAAAGCTGCGAAGGTCTTTAGGTGTGGTTGGTGTTGGGAAATGCTGTACAGCAGCGACCATGTCGGGATCTGGCTCAATGCCCTGCTTGCTGACCACGTCACCTAATACTTTGATGCTGCGGCTCGCAAATCGTCACTTTTACTATTGAGCTGGAGACCGGCCTTGGCTCTAGACACGTGAGAACGTCATCTAAACGTTTTAGGTGCTGGGAGAAGCTGGACGAAAAGATGACAATGTCGTCCAGGTAACATAGGCAGGTTTTCCATTTGAGACCGCGTAGTACGCTATCGATCATTCGTTCAAATGTGACTGGTGCATTGCATAGACCAAAAGGCATTACGTTGAACTCGAAAAGGCCATCAGGTGTTGCAAACGCCGTCTTCTCTTTGTCGGGCTCATGCATCGGGATCTGCCGTAATCCAGAACGCAAGTCGAGGCTCGAAAAGTATTCGGCACCTTGCAAGGTATCCAAAGCATCGTCAATACGGGGCAGGATATACATCCTTACGGGTAATTTTGTTTAGTGCCCCATAATCGACGCAAAAGCGTACCGAACCGTCCTTTTTTTAAACTAGGACAACAGGAGACGACCAAGGGCTTGCTGAAAGCCTTATAACGTTCCGTGCGAGCATGTCGTTCACTTGGTCTTTTATAACTTTCCGTTCAGCAGACGATACACGGTAAGGGCGGCGACGAATGACGCGAGATCCGTCGGTTTCGATGTGATGAGCGGCCACGGTTGTTTTACCCAAGCCATCCGAACACACGTCAAAGCAAGATTCTGAGTTGGGCTCAGATCTGAACTCACAGTGGCCCTGAGAGCACAGGGTGAACCGTCCGTGGGCGTACACTCGGCGAAGGAGGAAACAGGCGAAGCAGTGATGACACATACTGGTGCTGCGTCGATAAGCATGGCAACAGTGGACCCTCCGGCAGCAGAAGTGGCTCTGATGTCGTGTTGTAGGCGGTTAGACTGGCGCAGCCGCTTGAGAGACGCACTAGACCAGAAGCGATGGCGATTCCCCGAAAAATGCAGCGCTGACAAGGGGAAACCACTGCGTCGCCGTCGATATTTTCGCTAGATCTAATGGTGAGAATGCGGGCTTGGCCAGGGTGGAAGAACAAAATCTGCCGCTGTGACAAGGTGGGGTTTCGAGAAATCGCCAGCGTCAGAGAGCTCGGTGTCCGAATATGTATAAGTGGTTGTCCGCACGAAATGACAGCAGATGCGGCTGACAAGAAATACCAGCCTAAGATGATCGGATGAGCGCACGACGAAAGCACAGTAAACTGTATATGGTGGCGAATTCTGTCGATGAGGACACGAGCAGTACACTGTCTGGTAGGGTAAATCGGACTGTCATTGGCGCCACATAAGACCGCACCAACATACGGAGTTTGCACTTTTCGTAGACGGAAGCATAGGTCGCGATGAATAACAGAGATGGCGGCACCAGTGTCAATAAGAGCGTCGACAGAAACACCTTCCACACAAACAGCGAGTAAATTAGTCGGGCGAGCAGGAGGAATTGGGAGAGTTCGCAAACAAGCAGTTTCTCCTCCAAAAACTGCAGTGTCTAGTTTTCCGGATGGTTGTCGAAAGAAGTGGAGGCAGGACGCAGGGGCGATGAAGTACGGCGGAACGGAGACGGGGAACGACGACGGGGTGAGCGAGAAGACCGGAACATGTTTTGGGACAACGGAGGTGAGGGCGAGCGACGTGACGAGGATATCTAGGGTCCTGGAACGTATATATAGGCGTCCTATCTGGGCACATAGTCTCTCTTATAGGCGGAATAGCCACGTCGTTCATCATGCTGGCGCCGGCGGAAGAAACGAAAGATATGACCACGTATAATGCCACAGTAGAAACATACTGGCCGGGAAGGGCGCCAGGTGGAGTCGTATGGTTGCACGGGGGCCTTCGCTGCCATCGAGGCCAGGTGGTCGCAGACAACGGTGGCAGGTGCAGATGGAACTGGGACCGCAGGCCGCGAAGCAATCTCGGCGTAAGAAGGTGCACAAACAGGCGCAGGAGGCCGGTCATATGTGACACTTGGCATGGACGCCAGTTCTTCTTTAATGATCTCACGCAAATTTGGAGGAGGAGCGCGCAAAGACGCAATGGCGGTGTTGGCCGGAGCATGGCCGTGAAGCTCCTCTCGCACAATGATGCGGATGAGCGCTCGCAATTCGTCGTTGTCGGTAAGGTGAGCGTCGCAGGAGGCGCGTGGAAGACGAAAGGAGCAGATCGTGGCAAGTCGTTGGCAAGTCGTGATGATGTCACTAACGGAAGTGGGGTTCTGAATAACAAGGGCGTGAAAAGCAACGGAGTTCATGCCCTTCAGGATATGGCGGACACGTTCCACTTCGGGCATGTCACTCTGAGCGCGACGGCAGAGATCCAGAACGTCTTCAATGTAAGAGGTATAGGATTCCTCGGCTCCCTGGATGCGGGTAGCGAGCTTCTGTTTCGCTACTTCGGAGCGCCCAGCAGATGTGCCAAATATCTGTCGCAGCTGCGCAGTCAATGCTGGCCAATCCGGGAAGTCGCGCTCATAGTTGAAAAACCAAGTTTGGGCGACTTGCCTCAGGTAGAAGGCAACATTGCGGAGCTTGTGTGACTCGTCCCAATGGTTGCAAGCGCTCACCCTGTCGTACTGGTCAAGCCAGTCTTCCACGTCTTCGCCGCGAAGGCCAGAAAAAACCTGAGGGTCACGTGGTGCGGTGACGGACCAAATAGGCCCAGCTGGCGGAGCTGAAGTGGTGGCCGCAGTGGATACGGTGGTTTGTGCCATGACTGGTGTTGGCGAGCACAACCGTCGACCAGAGCGGAGCTCCAGGGGTGACCGGTAGAGCAAGAGGACGGGGATATCAACGCACGCTCCAACTCTTGTGAGACGACGCCCGCGACGAATTAAGGCAGAGCTCTTGTATTGTCACACAGCGCGAGACAGCCCACGAACACCAACCCGACAAAATGATGATTATGAGGATGGGTATATACACATGAAGACGATGATGAACTCCCCAGTTAACGCTCACAATATATATATTGCTATGGCATGAGCCGGGCAAGGAGAAGAGAAGGAAGACGTTAGCAGGCGCAGCCTCTGGACGCAATCTTTACTTCACCATCAACCTCGTCCTTTAAATAAAACCGGTTCAGCCTTAACCGTAACAGTTTTGTGTTGGAGGTGCTGGGTATTTCGACCAAGACGACGGAGCTGCTGCAGCAAGTGCCACGCCGAAGCCGACGCCTCGCTCGACTGCCTCTGACACCACTTGAGATACCGATGTCCCACAGCGGCGACCATCAGCCTCCTCTAGCTGCTCCAGTGCGAACAACCGGCACCTGGATGCATCAGAGGGAACCCCGCCCTTTTTCAGGAAAATTCGCGAGGACGTGGAGGAATGGTTCACCCACTACAAGCGTGTGAGCAAGTACAACGGCTGGAACTCCACGGCTCAGCTCGACAATGTCGTTCTGTTCCTCACAGACACTGCGCTAGTGTGGTTCGAGAACCACAACGTGGGACAGCTTCGTTACTGACCTCATAGAGTGCTTTGGCGATTCCACGACGAAAAGGAAGCGGGCGGAGGAGACATTGCTTCAGCGAGCTCAAGTCCCAGGTGAGACCTGTACTACGTACATAGAGGCAATCCTGAAGCTCTGGAAAACGGTCAATCCTCGAATGTCCGAAGAGGACAAAGTTGGACACCTTCTCAAAGGCATAGCCGAGGATGTTTATAATTATTTAATTGGAAAGCAGAGTCTCGCCTCGATCGCCGAGCTCATCAAGCATTGCCGCACATTTGAGGCCTTGAAGCTGCGCCGTATCACACCAAAGTTCGGCAGGTTAGCGAATGTCACAACGGTGGCAAGCGTTGACGATAACGACAACTGCAGTTTTCAATTTGACCTTGCGGCAACTATAAGGCAAATTTTCCGCGAAGAACTTGAACGACACACCACAGGGGCGGATGTCGAACAGCTTGGTTGCGCTTGCAACCAACCTCAAGAACATGCATCTGCTGTGTCGGCATTGTGTGTCATGCCAGGCGTTGCAGACTGTCGAGTCGATCAGCTGCGACAGCATCGGCGTTCCTCTCCCGACGACATGACGCACGATCAGCACACCCGTCGACCTACCACCACGAATCGACATTCGGCAGATCGCGTTTATTATTCGCAACGTCCCAGGGTTGACCCCGAGGCTTACAACGTCGGTCGCACATCGCCTGTGTGTTACAGCTGTGGCGCCTCAGGACACATTGCTCGTTTTTGTCGCCGGCGCCGACAGACAACATATGGACCACCACCAGCTTGGCCTAATTTTGAACGTGACAGTTATGACGACCGCTGGCCGACAGACCCTGATACTGCAAACACCACAGGTGCGCCACCCCGGAATACCTTCCGTCAATATAGTAGACGGAGTGGCTCGCCAGCTTCAGGCCGCAGCCTGACGCCCCCAACCAGTCGCCAACGCCGTTCACCGTCACCACGTCGACGTGCTACGTCACCACCGCCATCGGGAAACTAGCCGGCGCGGCCGATGGAGGTAAGGTCGCCGGACAGTCTGCGTCTCTGCGAAATACTCCTCTGCCTATTATGATGGTGAAGAACAAAGTGCGTGTGTTAATTGATAGTATATCTGCAACAGCATTAGTGGATACTGGTGCTACCGTTTCCGTCATGAGTGTGACTTTCAAAGAGAGGCTGGGCCGGAAAGTTATGTTCCCGTGGAATGATTGTGTGACGTTTCGTGGTGTCAGTGAAGAGTGCCTTATTCCCCTTGGTATTTGTGTTGCAAGTGTTTTATTTGGAGGGGAAGATCTTAAAACCATTTCTCGTCCTACCACGGTGCACTCATGATGTGATTCTCGGGATTGACTTTCTTCAGGATTGTGGTGCTTCCGTTAACTGTGGCACAGGCGAAATTACCTTGAATAGCGCGCTTCTCGCCACCCTTGCCGACACATCTTTACCAGAGAAAAACTATTGTGTTGTTTCGAACGATTTGCTGCTACCGCCTTGGTCGTTGTCACGTGTCCCTGTCAATGACGCTGCTGCCGACCGTTCATCGTTTGACGCGCAAGTCCAGCCACTTACGTCGAGCTGCGCAAAGAAAGATGTACTTGTGCCACGCTCTCTCGTGAGAGCAGTGAATGGCGCCTCAAATTTGTGGGCTTTCCATTGTTCTTGCGTCCCTGCTGTTCTCCCGCGTGATATGAAGCTCGCTGAATTTGACGAGATTACGTACAGCTCCATTACAGTTATAAGCGAGGAGGAGCAGTCTGATACTAGCGATCCCCACCGAAGTACTTCTGAAGAGCAGATCCTACGGATGATCAACAAGGCGCTTCCCTCACATGAGCGCCACGCTCTCGCACAAGTTTTGTGGGCACATCTTTCTGTGTTCGATTTCACACAAGGCGACAAGCAGGCTTCACTCGCGCTTTCTCGTGCTCGCCACAGAATTGACACTGGATCTGCGCACACCACTCGGCAAAAGCCTTACCGTGTTTCTGCAGCAGAGAGGACAGTTATCGCTGAACAGGTGAAAGACATGCTACAGAAAAGTGTTGTTAAAAAGTCCTCTAGTCCGTGGGAAGCACCAGTAATCTTAGTAAATAAGAAGGATGGATGGTGGCGGTTCTGCGTTGATTAGAGGAAACTGAACGCGGTCACCAAAAAGGACGTGTATCCGCTTCCTAGAATTGATGATGTCATTGATTGTTTACATTCAGCTGCCTATTTTTCATCAGTGGATTTGCGATCAGGGTATTGGCAGATACCCATGCACCCAGACGATAAGGAGAAAACGGCCTTCGTGACACCAGACGGTCTTTATGAATTTAACGTTATGCCGTTCGGCCTTTGCAACGCGCCAGCAACATTCGAACGATTTATGGACACTATCCTCCGAGGACTTAAATGGGAAATTTGTTTGTGCTACCTCGATGATGTGGTGATTTTTGGCAGCACTTTGAGTGAGCATAACAGCCGTCTCAGTCTTGTTCTGGATTGTGTCGAAAAAGCCGGCTTGATCCTGAATTCCAAGAAATGTCGTTACGGGGAAACCGAGACGTTAGTACTTGGGCATCTGGTCGATAGAAACGGCGTGAGGCCAGATCCACGGAAAATTGAGGCTGTCAGCTCCTTCGAAGCACCGAAGTCAGTGCGGGAGTTGAGGAGTTTCTTGGGCCTGTGTTCATATTTTCGTCGCTTTGTCCCAAGATTCGCCAACGTGGTGTACCCCCTAACATGTCTTCTCCAAAAAGCCGTCCCTTTCAACTGGACATCGGCTTGCGACGATGCGTTCCGCCAGCTAAAATTCCTACTAACATCAGGGCCCATATTGCGTCACTTCGATGCCATAGAGTTAATATAACTGACTCTAGAGACAAAGCTGGGCCGAAAAAGGGGGGACCGCTAGGACGCCGCCATCTGTTCGGCGCCATCTTGTAACGCGTCAATGTGGCTAGCGCAATTACTTTTGAGAGATGAAAACAACTATAGGTCGCCTTATGTTGTGTCATAAAAAACGAATACCTGATGGTTTTATGAAGGTGATGTGTGGATATTGAGCTTACAGGAAGTGCTTGCTAACGTAATTTATGCAATTCACGATGTACTCATTCATTGAATAACGCGAGTTTCGGTTTCGGATATTTTTTATTTGTGTTTTCGGATGCGTGGTAGTTTCTTTATGGGTGTTCTGTGGTTTCGTTTGGTATAGTTTAGCTTTGACATGTGATCGTGCGACGACATCGGTTGACGCGATGGCACCTTCGTGCCTTTTGTGCAAGACTAAAGCTCCAAATGGCTCTGGCATTTCCCCTCACACGTAAGTAAACATTTTTTCGTAAGTAAACGTAAGTAAACGACTTGTTCAGAACATCACGCGAGTAGACAGATTTCGTGATTCATCGCAATCGTTCTAAAAGCATCGCAGTACAGCATTTTTTTACCCATTGTTCGTTAAGTGACACTTGCGACAGCAAACAGGGAAGCTTTAACAGCAATACGGTATTTTCGCTAGTGCGTGACCGTTGAAAACCACATACCGCCGGAAATTTTAACAGGGTCATCCTTGGGTTGCATAAATTCCAGCTGCACGGCCAACACATCCCACACCCACGCTCACACGGCTGCACACACTCTACAAGTTTTAGGTTGCCAGACTAAAACTGATTACTAGCGCCAAATCTAGCAGGCGTTTCAGGAGCTGGCAACATCAGCGTATCATAATGGCGGCGCTCTTGCGGTGACCTATTTCAAAGCATGGGCCCTATGGGCAGTTTGTCGCCTAGAGTCAGTATATTAACTCTATGTTCGATGCACCCTCACCTACGGAAGTGCACGCTGATGCCAGTGACGTCGGCATCGGTGCCGTACTAGTGCAACGTCATCAAGGAGCTGAACACGTTGTGGCTTATGCTTAGTCGCTCTTTGACTAAGGCGGAACGCAATAACACTGTCACCGAGCAAGAATGCTTGGCAGCTGTTTTCGCTATCCACAAATTTCGGCCCTATATCTACGGACTCCCGTTCACTATCGTTACCGACCACCACGCGTTATGCTGGTTGGTGAATCTCCGTGACCCGAGTGGACGACTGGCATGTTGGGCTCTGCGAATGCAGGAGTAGGACTTCGTTATTTCCTACAAGTCTGGGCGTCGCCACGCAGATGCGGACTGTCTCTCCCGTCTTCCTCTGACGACGACGGAATGTGACGAAGACAATTTTGATGACTGTTTTGCTCTAATTTCTTCTACATTCCCAGACTCGATGACTTTCAAGGCAGAGCAGGAAAATGATATTAGTGTGCAACCTCTATTTGTAGCTGCATCGCGTCCTGGAGCCACCGGTCGATTTTGTATCCGTGACGGCCTGCTTTACAAGACCAGTTATTCGGGTAAAGGCGCACGCTTCCTTCTGGTGGTGCCGCACAGTCTGCGAGCGGACATACTGAGAGCCATGCACGACGATGCGACTTCTGGCCATCTAGGATTCATCAGAACTTTGAACCGGATACAGGAGCGTTTTTACTGGCCCAGAATGCGAGACAAAGTCAAGCACTATGTCGCCAGTTGCGAACAATGTCAGCGCTACAAGCGCCCTACGACCGCTCCGCCAGGTCTTCTCCACCCTCTCCCGCCGCCTCGCCTGCCATTTGAACAAGTGGGTATTGATCTTCTGGGCCCATTTCTCCGATCATCTAACGACAACCGATGGGTGATCGTATGTGGTGACCATCTGACCCGTTACGCGGAAACGGCGGCCGTACCATCTTCAACAGCTGCGTCCGTTGCAACGTCTTTGCTTCTATTCATTATTCTTCGGCCTGGTGCCCCCCGTGTAATCATTAGCGATCGCGGTCGCCAGTTCGTTGCGGACGCCGTAGAAGAACTGCTTCGTCTCTGCAGTTCGCATTTCCGCCACTCAACGCCTTATCACCTCCAGACAAATGGGCTTGTAGAACGTACGAATAGAACTTTAACATGCTGGCCATGTACGTATCTTCCGATCACAGAGACTGGGATGACGTACTCCCCTTCACCTATGCTTATAATACTGCAAAGCATGAGACGACCGATTACAGTCCTTTTTATCTCCTTTACGCACGTCCCCCGCTAAGCTGCATTGACACTATACTACCGTTTGACTTTCACAGCGAGTACTCTGTTGCCAAGACGCTTTGTCTTGCGGAAGAAGCCCGGCGTATTGCTCGTCTTCGTACTGTAGCATCGTTAGTACATGACCCAGTTAGTACATGTTCCACGTCTTAAGCGGTTTCACCCCACGCTTTCCGAGTGATTTGGACTTGCCCAGCGGGCTTTGTCTGGCAACCGGGGATTGCTACGGCATGAGCCGGTCAAGGAGAAGAGGAGGAAGACGTTAGCTGGCGCAGCCTCTGGACGCCATCTTTACTTCACCATCAACCTGGTCTTTTAAATAAAACCGGTTCAACATTAACCGTAAAAATTTATATATACTGTACATGTGTACAGTATATACAGCGCTTATATAGCCCTTGTGCACCGCAGCACCCCTAGCTACGGTCGAGAGAGAGAGAGAGAGCGTCGGGAACGAGAGAAAAAGAGAGCACAGCTGCGCCTCTAGCGGAAGCGGCGAGTACTAGCGTGGTTATGACGGCGTGACAAGGGACAAGGCTCGACCCTAAGGAGCTTCGCCCCTAAAAGTTGTTTAAACTAGGGACCTTAAGGAGGCCGAGGTGACGACGCCGACAAAACTGCAATTCAGCAAAAAAGTTATTCGTACGCACATCATTTCCATCATGAGCTTGCCGCAATACAAGAACGTGAGGCCGACACGAGGACGACGCAAGGCGACAACGCCCACAAGACCATGTAGTTCTTGCCGATGCTACTCTCGGTCATCGAGTTCCTTCTGGCCATGTGTTTCAGTGCAAGTCACACCACGCCCGCTTACTTAGTCAGTTCATGTTTAGGGCAACTCATACTGCCACTAAAGCTACGAGCCTTACTTCGTATTACCCGCCGAGGTTAGTGGCTTATGTGTTGCGCTGCTAAGACCGAGGGCACGGCACCAAATCCCGGCCGTGGTGGTAGCATTTCCATGCGGGCAAAACGCAAAAACCCCCCTGTACCAGGCACTGGTGTGCACGTCAAAGAACCCCAGCTGGTCAAAATAATCCGGAGTGCCTCACTACGGTGTGCATTCGTGGTTTTGGCACGTAATACCCCATAATTTAATTTATTGTTACGTATATATATTGTTACAATATATAATATTGTTATAGTACATTGCCGCTACAAAGACAAGCGCACTTCGTTCTCCTCTTCTTTCGTCCTTGCCGCAGCTTTAGCGCAACACTCGTCCCTTCACAGACAAAGCCCGCTGGGCGAGTAACTGTTACGTCCACTCGGAGTCAGGGGGAGGACAGCGTTTCAGGCGAGCGACGTGAACAAGCTGCGTCTTCTTAGACCGGTAGCCATTAGAAACGAGACGAGCAATCGAATAGATCACATCACTTAGGCGATTGGTGATGACGAAAGGCCCCGTTTAATGAGCCAGAAATTTCGGCTCGTTACGCCGGGCCTTTCAAGCTCAAACTTGAAAGTGGTGTATTTTACCGCTGCAGCTCCTTATGAGCAGCGTAGTGACGCCTGTGCGATGCCATTACAGGCTACGCACGGCGTGCTAAAGCTTTCAAGGGCGTCAGAAATTTTGGCGCACCCGCGTACGTCGCGTCCGCGTTAGTAATACCCGTGTACGGTTAGAAACCCATGCTAGGTGCTCAAGCACAACGCTGCAGTTGGTGCTTTGCCCTTCGGGACAGCTGCTAATTTTTAACAGCGAAGCTGTTTAAGCCAGCCGTAATTTGTGGTTCGTATCAGTGTCGTAACCACTAGCTGTACAGGCACGCGTGCAGAACTTGCATTTATGCGAACCATATGATTGCGTTCGAGCGTCGTCGTCTTCGTCCACAGCTGGCGCGTTCGCACGCGCTCGTGCCAATGCGCTGCGAGGTGAAGAAGAGAGACGCATTCACGGAGCGGGTCTGCTGGAACGCGTTGTCGGCATTGCAACGCGGTGTCAGCATTGGAACGCGGTGTCGGTGTTGCAAGCTGCGCTGATGCCGGTGCGTGGATTCTACAAAGTTTGACGAAGTACGACTGTGGAAAACTTGCCGTGAGTCCGTCTGGCGAGGCCAGGAAAGGTCTCATGACGGTGGTGCTGCGCATGGGCCAACATGCTATGTAAGCCATCAATATGTAAGCCATCAAGACCCAATCAATCGGCCAGCTTCGCTGTATCTTGTGCGTTGCGCGGCCCAGTGCAAGCTTTCGCCGTTTTGTAATCCTTGGGACGCTGACCAACGCCAACGATTTCCGTAGGTCCGATCTCGTGCAGCACCAGAGTGAGACGCCTGCGACGCTTGCCGGCAAGCTTTTGACGACGCCAGCGTTCTGAGAGGCCCACAGCACAACGCTAACCTTTCCTATAGTTTTCAATGCTTGGCCTTCGGGTGAAACTGACAATTGTTTCTTTCTATGTGGATAATTAGATTGTATCACAGAGTTTAACACAATATGTACTATTAGCGGTGAGAAGTTGGAGTGGCGCCCTCTACGAGTGAACTCACGGCCAGGACGGCGCTCGCTCGGCTGCTGGGCGCGCTCGTTCCCATCGTGCATGCTTGGGGTATTGGTGGCTTGAGCCGTACTTATTGAATGATATGTCGGCTTATTTTTACTGTCATGCCTGAACGGCAGTATCTTCTTGAAGCCGCGAGTCGTGGAAATTTGCGGCGCGGATATCGCAAGCTATGTAGCATTGAAGGGGTCTACTGGTTTTGCAATGCGTATATGCGCAGTGTCTGTCCATAAACTTTGCGTAAAAAGAATGTCTGCAATTTCAACACGCGAAGTTGTGTACGATGCTCCGCAAAACACTTAACATTCTCTTAGTGTTTAGCTATAAGAGACATTGCATTTTACGAGGAAGAAAAATCTTGGTATTGGTATTTAATGTCAATATTATAAATGCGTGTTAGAAGGAAACTGCACAGCGAATCTTTTATGATGATTCTTATAACTATGGTGAGTTGTTCTAGTCAAATATGGCTACTTTATTAATGCATAAAAGGAAGAGTTAGGCGCGCATTTTGGGCATGAAAACGTTTGCTAATACTTTCACCGTTCTCTGAAACAGGCACCCAGAAAACGCATTGCTCTTGGCTGTTAACACGACGGTGCGTCACGTATAGTATGTATATACTTCACGAATACCATAACATCAATCATCTGAAATAACAGTTTCGTGGTTAAGATCGAGATCCTATCAATTGCAAGCGAGAAAATGTTTCATAGTGACCCTCAGTTGCCTTACATCATGGCTCGGCCCTTACGCATCTAAATCTACCGACTCTGGTTATGGCGAGGCACGCATTATTCGCGAAACCCATCAGTTCACTACAACTTTGAATTGAAACCATGAAGCAGTTCTTCAAGCGCCAATTGCAATGCCTAAGGTGTACTCGAGGCTATACAGCGCAACTTAGGCTGCGCTGAAGAGGAAAATGCAAACGCCTTCTGCCTCACCATGTCTCGATCCTGCGTTGTTTAACTACAAAAACTGATAACTATTCGCTTCGTGAATACATAAAAGAGAACTTAACATACCCGCCTCATAGAGAAGGCACCACAAACCTCAAATGAATTCACTTGATTTTTGACCTCCACAGGGGAATAATGATATCTTCAATGAGCCTAATACTGCTAATGAATGAGGCTTCGCCTTCTTTCTAGCTGCAGCCATACGGTCCAAAATGCTTATCTCACTAAAAAATTTGGGCCGAGCAGCCTGTGTCAGTTCGCCAAACAGATTCGTGATGTCTGTTCCTCGAGAATCAAGCAGCAGTAAATTGCACAAGTGAGTTGAACGTGTAACACGGAACAGTGAATAAATATTCATACCTTCCTTTGCGTATTCTGCAAATAACTGTAAGCCTCAATTAGCTTTACTTCAAATTACCGCCAGTTGATATTAACCGGTGAAGAACGGCCTAATTTTG
Source organism: Dermacentor silvarum (assembly GCF_013339745.2). Lineage (NCBI taxonomy): Eukaryota > Metazoa > Arthropoda > Arachnida > Ixodida > Ixodidae > Dermacentor > Dermacentor silvarum. Next base: position 18,416,273 of record NC_051164.1, on the reverse strand, counting down.
AGAAGCAGGTAAAGGAACAAGTGGTGCTGGTTGCATCTAAACTTCACTGTCAGGTCCCCGTGTTACTGCCGAGCGTTTCTATGAAGAAATGAAAAAAAAATAGATATTATACCATGAGCTACTCGTCATAAGCAAACACGTTTTAATGGGTTAAAATCAAGGTAAATGTAGCAGTCATATGTAGGTATGGTATCCTAACTGGATTCTTATGTGCTATGTTTATGTGCTTATGCTTTTATTGCTCACGTGCTATTTATGCTTTTTTATTAGTTGCAAAGTATAGATCTGCGCATGAAAAACACGCAATGGGCTTGTATGAGCTCCTTCGGCTGGCACTGCAGCGCTGTTCTTGAGAAATAAATTGTCGTCTAGGAAATAAGCTCTTTGAATAAGTTTGCGCGAATGAAGACGTCGTAAAATGTACTTGAGATGACCGTCATAAGTATACAAGCTCAGGGAACGACAGCGAACAAACGGAAACAGTGCAGAAAGCGCCCGGACGCAACACTCCAATTGCTAGTAGGTACAGCCATAGCCTCCTCTATACTTTTATAGAGGAGGCTATGGTACAGCGTTTGACCGCTGGCGCCACGCTGCGCCGCTCGCGCGTACCGCGTTTCTGGGTGGTTTCTTTCGCCGAGGGCGCTCGAACGCAATCATATGTAGGGTGCCTCGATGCCCAGCGCCGCCGTCCGCGCTTGCATCGAGGCACCCTAATCATATGGTTCGCATGAATGCATCTCTTGGAAGCGTGGCTGCTGGCGCCACGCTGCGTCGCTCGCGCGTACCATGTTTCTAGCCGCCGCCGTTGGAACGGAGGAGGCGTTGACGGAGAAAACGCTGGGCTGGTGGTGACCTGCTGTTGGGATCGGTGGTATTATAAACGTATCACTGTTTTGATGATCCAAATATAATCTCACTATCAGGGAGGAAGCAGTCCACCTGACTGGAGCAGTATTTTTTTATTTGGGGTGTTGCTACGCTGCGCTCCGCAACACCCCAACGACCGCCGCTTCGCGTCGGTGCCCGGCAGCCAGCGGTCAAACGCTGTACCTACTAGCAATTGTAGTGTTGCCGCCCGGACAGCGCCCGAACGGCAGCATACGACAGGCGCGAGTCCGTGCCCTGACGTCACGCGAGCGGCGCTCGCAGCGTCCCTGTAGGTCGTTCTCGAGGCTAATGGGTGACCCGTAAAACGAGCAATCGCAGGGAATTGTGGCGCGCGCCGTCTGCTAGCAGCTTCCGGTTCGACGGACGACGCGGCGGCATCGGCGGCATGCCCGGTGCACGTGTTTTTCTACACGGTTTCAACTGTCAGTCGTGCGAAGCTTTCCATCCGCTTTGTCGACCAGCAATGTCGTACCATTCATGCAACTGATTTCTAGGTTTCAGTTCACTCTAGGCGCGACGATGACGAGCCAAGAAAGGCAAGAATACGCTTTTATTCATAAACGAACTCTGGTTTTTGTTTCGGCAGCCTTTTTTGTTTCTGCCAGGTTTAGTTCTACGACATTTGCCGCTGCTTGGACGCACCGTTACTGAGTGCTTTGCCTGCGGGTCAGTCATTTTATCAAGCGTATTAAAGCATTACTTAGAAAATCGGATTCTGAGGCGATGACTATAGCCCCCTGTTAAATACTGCCCTGTGATCGTCGCTGCAACCGATATCGCCAGTAACGGCGCAGTAGCGTATTTAGAAAATGAAGTGGTGAAAATGTTTGAAAAGTGCGCGCTGTCAATGGCATTTCTTGGTTGAAACTCGAGGTTCATTTGAAGTGGTATGTAGTTAGAAGTTTTCGCTTTTTTGTCAACAAGATGGGGAAATGGCAGCAGAGTACAACCCGTCGTTTTCCTTTTTTTTTTGTTAAACATTTTTTTTTCTGCCAAACGCACTTCGCGTCTATGGATACCGGAGAGCCGCTTGGTTGAGGAAAAAATTTCATGACTGTATAAAAATACCTGTTGTAATTTGTGCTGTGCACTTAGGAAACAAAAAGCCGTCGGGGCGAACGTGTTGGAGGGAAGTAAGCAGAATTGTGTGGGTGAGTAGGATGGTAATGCACCTAACAACTAAGTTGTAGATTACGCCCGTTGAGAAACATGGCTGATTAGTAGAGAAAAGGAAATGTCAACTTCTTTCATTAAATACCGCGCACGAAATGCGACGCGGGATCGTCAGTGTAGCATAACAGATTTCATGGTGTTTTTGTGTATTTCGGCCGTTTCAATTTTCGGGAGATCCTGTTTTGTATTTCACTTGTTCTGAACAGATGCCAAGGAACGGTGCACGTACCGTAACGGATGGGGTAGCGCCCCGTGAGAAAGGCAGCCCGGGAAGGCGAGCACAGCGTCTGCCCGTAGTAGCTGTTGAGCAAGATTCCATCCCACGCCAAAGCATCCAAGTTGGGCGTCGGGATTTGTCTGGACCCGTGGAAGCTGACGTCATCCCAGCCCTGAAACGACAGGGCTCCGCCACTGTTGTAGTGGTTCTTTCGCTGCGATGCATAAGCACGTCGTGCGCATGAACGGCTCCCGGAGTTTTCAGTTTAAAGCTACTAGCTACAAGTACCGCTCGTCATGTCTATATGGGATTGTTGGTTCTTTAACAGGCAGGCAGGACAAGGTATTGTAGGTCGAGGAGGTAGTGCAGGCAGGGCTGGGCGGGTAAGGTATGCAGGTAGGCCAGACACTCGTTAAGGGTAAAGTGACCAGTCAAACATAAATAACCAAAATATTATTTAAACAAAAGAAACCCTCCCGTACCACTAGACAGACTGCTTGAAAAATGGCTGACTCTAATTGACCGGCATTCGAAAGCAACCTAGTAATAATTAGGTTGCCGTTTTAGAGGGCGACCTATTCAGTTTGGCCAGCAGTGGTTCTTCGACTAGTGCCTAAGTTTAACCCCACAAAGCCCAACTTATCACTTTTGATGTGCTGATGTGATATTTCAAAGTTAGTGAACTTAGTGCACTAAGTGTACGCAAGTGTATGCTAAAAAATTAAATTATGGGGTTTTACGTGCCAAAACCACGATCTGATTATGAGCACGCAGTAGTGGGGACTCCGAAATAATTTGGACCGCCTGGTATTTTATCGTGCACCTAAATCTAAGTACACGGGTGTTTTCCCATTTCGCCCCCATCGAAATGCGGCCGCCGTGGCCGGGATTTGGTCCCGTGACCTCATGCTTAGCAGTTCAACACCATAGCCAGCGTGTATGGATAGTAAGCGTAAGTGTGTTTTACTTTTGTGTCACACTTTTTTTAATTCAAAACATGATATGGGAAGCTCTCAGCAAGGTCACGCAAGGTCATTTTCAATTTCGTATTGCGATAACATTATATGAACACTCCAAGTGAATTTTCACCGTCGCCGTGATGTTTGGTATATATTTAGGTATATGTATGCTATATGACATGTTGTATGTGCGGGTCATTTTGTCACATCATTCTATTTCTAAAGTTATAATTTCGAGAATTCCAGCCCACAGGCAAATGTCATGAAACAAAACACCGACAGCGCATGCCTTTTATCTTAAAGGGATACGGACACAAAATCTGAAAATTTTGCGAAAATGCTGAAAATGAATCCTCAGTGTGTGATAGTAGTCACGTGGCTCATTTTTGAGCCGATGGCTTTATTTTTGGCGTTTTTGTGAGCGCGCGCCTCGCCGCCCGACCCGCGGGAGTTGGAAGGCGTGACGTCACGACCCCCTTGTCGGATAGCCAGCCTGCCTGCCGCGGTCATTCGAAGCGCGCCGACGCCGACATCACGAGCATGGATTCGAGTTCTGGCGCGTCTACCAGCGATGAGTACACGTCTGAAGACGAGGACCATTCCAACTTGACAAGCAATATTACCGCTTACGGTTACGAGCCTTCCGCGTCAAGCGACGAAGAAGAGCGGGTGGCCGTGGACGTGCCGGTCAGGTTTTCGCGAACCGTAGCGCGAATATATCGCTCTGCACCAGACACTTGTGAAAGAATTAGTTGTCATTTCCTCTGTAAACTTGCTTTTAGGGGCGAAGCTCCTTAGGGTGTGGGTCGTTCCCTCCTCTGTAGTAGTAGTAGTAGTAGTAGTATGTAGCCACCTGTAGTTTTATGAAGTGTTCACTAGGTGGCGTTCCGTTTCCACTTCCGGTTCCACTTTCGGTTCCAGTTCCACTTTGCGAGCGTTCGGTGCGAACGCGGGCAAAACGCCGAGGCGTCGACAACAGTTCTGCGAGTTGCTGGTGCTGCTGCATGTCCAAGTTTATACAGCTGATAAAACTACCTTGAGTCTCTCGTTCCCGACGCGCGCTCTCTTTATCTCTCGTCCGTAGCTGTGGTCTACCCGAATGATCCCCCGGTGCTTCGCTCACTCATCATCATTCACTTCGTGGATATGCTCTGATTTTTTCAAGAGCGCACGCAGGCGAGGCAGCTGCGGGGTACTTCAGCACTGTGTGGATGACTGAATAGTAGCTTATGCCGTCGGCGTGAGCAACTGCTGTGAGGTATCAGTACCTCCGAGACTCTCACGTCTACTTCGCCAGCCGCCCGACAGATGGCAGTACCTGTCTGGCGTTCTCCCAGTTTTCTTTTTCGGTTTTAGCCTGTGGAAAAGCAGAGCTGTGTGTGTGTGTGTGATCTCGTGAGTCGCGCTCGCTAGCCTTGTATTGTTTCACTATGCTTTGCCAACATTTTTAAACACATTACTGCCTTCGTGCCCAGCCTCGGGAAACTCTCCCCAGCCTCGCCCTCACACTGCTCAAGAAGGCTGCAAGTGAACGCAAACAGTACCGACATCTTTTCGCCTCCTCTTTTCCAACGCGCCGCTGATCATTTCTGCCTTGCGTTTTCGTGGGAAGACCGATGGCACAGCGTCAGGCTTTAAGTATTGCCTTTTGAGCGGCATGCCGAGGCTTTTCAGCACAGCCGGGCTGGTCACATAATCATCGTCGACGAAGTGGTCCGCGCAAACCAAGTCATTTTTTATAGGTCTCCAGGCTGGGCGTGGTGGCTGACAGGCACGTATCCAAAGTTTACGCACCTCCTCGTCCCTGGGAAACGTGTGCGCCGGCGTGTGGCGACCGACGATGCTGTTATAACAGCCTTGGGCGAAGCAATGCCTGGGCATTGCGGGAAGGCACATGTAATACGCGCCACCTGCGTGGAGCGCCGACGGTGACAATGTTTCAGACGGACGACGTGTGAAGATCGCCGACGAAGATAAACAAGCGCTGCACGGGACCGCAACCACCGGAAACACTGCGACAACTGCGGCCGACCTTGGCCGCGCGCGCGCGCGGAGGGAGTGATGACGTCAAGTTTCAGCTTCTGCCGGCGGCCGCTTGGAGACAAGGCGCACCAGAAAATCGCAAAAAAGACGTTTCTAGTTCTTTTTATTGCGATACCAATTATATGGACACTTCAACCGGATTTCTGCCGTCGGCGTCCCCGTCGCCGTGAGGTTCCGTATAGATAAAATCTTCGCCGCGCGCCGTATGCCCGAGCGGAAGCGTGCGGGGACGCGCGCTCTCACGAAGAGCGAACGCACTCAATCTCCCACGCGCAAGCAAGGAAGCGGGAAGCCAGCGCCGGAGGGAGGGGGGGGGGGGCGCACTTCTACTCTGCCAACAACCGCGCTCGTCGCACGCCCGCACCGTCTCTTATCTCCACATGGCTCTGACCTTTGTATGAGCTGTGCATTCGCCGCTCAGTTTCCGTTGAAGCGATAGACCGCACGTACCTTCGCCCGCTGCGGCGTATGCGCTTGCTGCCAGCGTTTTGACAGTCGTTGTCTGCAGTCATTCAGTGTGATCTATTCATGCTTGTTTGTGCGCGCTCACACCACGCTTGTTCATTCAGTTAGTAATAGTCGGGCCACATTTTCCAATGCACGCTACACATGCAATGCTGCCCGGATCGGCAGTGCAGCGCTACAGGTGTGTCCCTTCGCACGCGCTGCCCACGGGAAGCGCTTCTCATCAACACCACCGTTTCACACGCGCCTTCTCGTGGTCATCGAGTCTCTCTTCATGTCGGTCTACTTACGCCGCAGCACACCTGCTTACTTAATCAGCTCATGTTTACTACAATTCCTATTGCTACCAAAGCCGCTCACCTTACTTCGTATGACATTGCTGTGTTGCTATCGCATTCATTGCTTCGCCCTTAGGGCGAAACTGTGACATTTTCTCGCTGGACTCCTGGACTGAGGGGACCAAAGCAGCTTGTTGTATTCGTTATTCCAAACAGTTCAACTTTTGTTCTGACGCGAAAAACCACTCGCCAACTTTTGTGTCCGTATCCCTTTAAATCTCCTCAGATTTAAATATTAAAACTGCGAAAGAATAACAGAGCTGAAACTTGACTTGAAACGGGACAGTCAGCTATCCTAAATGAGCTGAATGGTGTCAGGGAACGGCAAGAAGCCACAGATGCCAGAGTAAATGGCTTAGCTGGAAGGATAGACGCACTCGAAAACACGGTTGCATCTCTCGATAGTGTTCAAAACTCGGAGCCAAATAACGAGTTACGCAGCTTGCGTGATCAACTTCACTCCCTCACTTCAAGATGTGATGATACAGAAAACAGAATGCGACGATGTAATTTACTGTTTTTCGGTATTGATGCTGAGCAAGGCGAAAACTGGGCTGCATCTGAACAAAAAATAACGTTTTGCTCTGAACAGCTTGGCCTTATCATGGTGAACGCACAGTTTGAGCACGTGCATAGATTGGGACGCTTTTCTTCTGAGAAACGTCGGCCCATCATAGCACGATTAGCCCTTTGTAAAGACAAGCAGAATATCCTCGCACTTGCGCACAAGCCAGAAGGTACTGAGTATTCGATACGTGAAGATTTTTCTTTATCCACAAGGCAAGCTAGGAAAAAATTAATTGAATTTGCCAAAACAAGAAAACAGCCTTTCAAACTTACATTTGGTAAGGTTCGATCGTATTAATGAGACCACTTATGTTTATGACCGTGCTACTGACACAGTTGTGTCGTCAATCCCGTAGCTAAAGAAGGCAGCATTTGCTGATATAGATAAGAAATCGAAATCTTCCTTAACGTCACCGCTGTCGTTATCTTACAAGAACATTCGCAGCCTACTAAACAAGCGCGATACATTGAGTGCCTATCTGGAAGACGGCGATCACGATATTGTAGCTTTAACTGAGACTTGGTTGCGCACCGACATCACTAATGAAGAACTTCTTCCCAACAGTAACAAATATAACAATCAGAGGCATGTCCGTAGTGGGAAGAGGGGGGGGGGGGGGGTGATGTCTTGATTGCTATAAAAACCTGCATCTCATCCTGTCTCGTAGAAACAAATTCCCCCGCTGAAATAGTTTGAGTCGCATGCGCAACAGCCTCTACCCGTGTTCTAGCGGGCACATGTTATCGGCCGCTCGACGCTGACCACTCGTTTCCCGATGTACTGCGTGAAAGCATTACATGTGCTACTCAACAATGTCCCACGGCTGTTGTTTATCTCCTGGGCGACTTTAATTTTCCACTTATTGATTGGCCAAATCTGTCATCATCCTGCCGCTCCTCTGCTGAATTTATTAGCTTAACACTAGATTACAATCTAACCCAGACAGTCGATCAACACACACGCGGTCCCAACATCTTAGATTTAGTACTACCTACCGCACCTGATACCGCCGGGCCTATTGCTTACATTGATAGCTTGAGCGATCACAAACTTCAATTAGACATTAATATTCCACAACCTTTCTATCGGGTTCAGACTAAAAGCATTAGAGAATGCAATAGGGCCGACTATAAAAATATTAATGCTGAATTGGCTATCTTAGTGAATAATTTCTGCAATTCTTTAATTCAAGATTGGTAAACAACAGCTGGGAACTTTTTAACCAAAAATTAACAGCACTGGTAGAAAATTGCGTGCCAAAAATCGTTATATCAAATGACAGGTCCAATCCTTGGTTTACTAAGCACCTTCGAACATTAAGAAACAAGAAGAAGCGTCTGTATCGGAGGGCCAGAAGGGACAATCAACCCTCATCTTGGGCGGCATACAGTGACTTTCTAAAATCTTACTGCAAAGAGCTATGCGCAGCCAAAGACAAATATTTCTCACGTGACCTGCCATCTCTTCTAATCAATAACCCCTAGAAAATTCTGGCAAGTTATATCACAAATAACACTGTCCGCAATATTGTGCTACATGATGATGGTGAAAGCCCTTTGTCTGACGCTGATTGTCCAGTAGCGTTTAAAATTTTTTCACATCTGTTTTTACACAGGAAGAGTGTTCCACTGTTCCCATAGTTCCCGACTTTGAATATCCTTTTATGGAACCAATAGATATTACAGCCGATGGCATTTCGTCTTTAACAAATAATCTGAAATTATCCACATCTTCCGGTATAGACAATATCATTACTCAAAAATAATAAAAAGTACCGTTACAATTTTAAGCCAAATTTTCTGTCATATTTTTAGGCAATCCTTATCATCTCGCGAACTACCCCTGGACTGGAAAATTGCAAAGGTTATCCCTGTATTCAAGGGTGAAAACAAGTGCTCTCCACGAAATTACCGTCCCATCTCATTAACATGCATCTGCTGTATACTACTGGAACATATCATAGCATCGCATATCTACCGCTATTGAGAATAAAACGACTTTTTTTATTTTAACCAGCATGGATTCAGAAAAGGCTTATCTTGTGAAACCCAGTTGCTCGAACTTACATCAGAATTACATTCCAGCATGAATAACAAACAGACTGACTGTGTATTTGCGAAGGAAATGGTTATGCGCAAACAAAACATGGATACAGTAATAGACACGGACGAGCGCAAACTTTCAACTGACTTTATTTTTTCTACGTGGTCAATATATACTTGCAATGACGTATGTACAACAGCGGTGATCACATGACACACTTCAAAATTTACAACATGCCGCGCAAGAACATCATCTCAGTTTCCTTTAAAGAAATTGATGTATCACTTATACAGCCATCTCCTTTTGACGAAATATAAAAAGCTTCCAACAGTTAACGGGCAGTGGTATCATGGCTTTTGCCCAAAATCTTGATGCCTCGGAAATTCGGTTCACACATGCAATGCCGGGCGTGCGCAGGCAAATGCGCGTTCTCATTATTTTTAATCGATGCTCATGTTTCCTTGCACGAACGTTGACGCACCGGTCAGTTTGCCCTACGTACGTCTTTCCACATAATAGCGGAATTTCGTACACAACGCTAACCGCGCATTTTACGTAGGGTGGCTCGTGCTTACGTAGGGTGGCTCGTACATATCCTCGGGCAAAGCCCAGCGAGCTTGCGCGGGGCTGAAAAAAAAAGAAACAATCGGCACAGCGTGCCTACTCGCTGCCTTCTTCAAATTATGAGAGGTGCGATGTATGTAGGGCAGCACTTCAGGACGGCTCCAGCACTGCAGCCCAGGTTTTGCACCAGAGCGGGCTGCTTTTGACTCTTGCAGAAGAGCCTCTGCAACTGCCGTAACTACAGTGCAAGGGTAACCGGCATCCAACACACGCCGAACCTGGACATTAAAACTATCCTGCGTAGCATGAGGGCACAATTTCCCGAGTGCAGAACCCAGACAAAGTTTCACATTTCCCCGCTTGACTAGCTTAGACTGCGCAGAATCATATGGCAATAATGCCTTTTGCGCTCGGGGGCTATAAGACCAACAAACATGATCGTTTAAAAACCGAAGCCGTAGATCTAAAAACTGCAGCGAGTCATTAGAAGGGATTTCATGTGTGAAGGCCAGTCCCTACCCATACTGCCGAAAGGCGTGAAGAATATCATCAACAGGTTTGTCTAAGGTAAAAACAGGTGGTTTCCTTAAAAGAATAAAAAGTCGTCTACATACCTAAAAATTTTGATAACGTTAGTTTTCTCTAAGATTCTTGACAAGCAACGATCCACGTCAGCTAAAAAAAATGTTGCGCAAGGCAGGCGCCACACAAGACCCAATGCAAATCCCTTGACGCTGCAAATAAAAACTATTCTCAAAGGCCACAAAAGTTGACCGACGATAAAATTCAAGTAAATTGATAAAATCATCTACCGACATGCCAGCAGAAGTTTGAAAGGCAATGGCCCCGCTGGCATCAATGCAGTCTCGAACTGCAACGAATAAAATGCCCATGAGGAATAGAAAAGAATAAATCCTCAACATCGACAGAGAACATAAAATCAATAAAAGTGCCCCCCTGCAAAAATCGCACAACATCATCCGAACTCTTGGTATCCAAGGGATCATTACCTGAAAGTACATTTAGTTTATTAAGCAAGAATTGGCTGACCAAGTGCTGCCAATATCCCTTCTCACTTATCATTGTGCGAAATGGGACTTCCGGCTTGTGCGTTTTTGCCGTAAAGAAAACACTGAGTGAATTTCCCTTAGAAGATCTAATTTCCCTGGCTAAATTGAGAAGCTGAAAGTTTTTACACAAATTAGCTGCCTTTGTCTTAACACAGACGGCACTGCTTTTAACCGCAAGGAAATTCTTAGAAATTGCCTTCCTAGTCTTCTCAGCAAAAGAAGCAGAAAATCTGTTACATGAAGTCTTACGCTTCATGTAATATTCTAACATGGTCCTATCGCATTCATTGGTTCGCCTTTGGGCGAAACTCTTATCTTTTGGTTCATCTTAAAAAATAAGTTTTACGCTTACGAATCCCAGAAAGTAATGGTACAATCTTAAACTAGGCCAAATAATGTTTATAATACGCCAAAATTTGGAGGACATCATCATCAGCAGCAGCAGCGTATTTTTATGTCCACTGCAGGACTAAGGTCTCTCCCAGCGATTTGCAATGGCCCTTGTCTTGCGCTAGCTGATTCCAACTTGCGCCTGCAAATTTCCGAATTTCCACACCCCATCGAATTTTCTGCCGTCCTCGACTGCGCTTCCCTTCCCTTGGTATCCATTCTGTAACTCTAATGGTCCCCTGGTTATCTGCCCTACGCATTACATGGCCATATCTGCTCCTTTTTTTTTCTCTCTTAATCTCAACTAGAAGATAGGCTATCCCCGTTTGCTGTCGGATCCACACCGCTGTCTTCCTGTCTCTTAACGATGCGCCTAACATATTCGTTACTTCGCTCTTCCATATGCGGTAGGTGATTGCTCAAATTGAAAATAAAACTCAATTTCTTAGTTCTGTGAGGAGTGTCACGTGTTAACGAAAACTTGGGAGTTTGAAAATAGTAAATCTGTATCATCTTTGTATTAACTGAAGGGTTATTTAAGGTGAGTCACGTGACCACAGGAAAGTTCGGATGTCCTTGGTTCCCGGAGCACGAAGGCCACACCAGCCGCTACTGAGTCGGAAGCTCCGCTCCATTCACGCGCTATGAGGAGCGGCTACCGCGCAACTGGCGCGCACCTGGCGTGGAGGCGCGCGCTCATTGGTGCAATGATCGAACACCGCTCGTCACTCTCCGCAGCAGCTTCGGCTATCGCGAGGACTGAAAACATGCCTTGATCAAAAAATGTGATTGTGACTTGGACGTCATGCGCCAGAATAGGCAGCGCTTCTTCTTTCTAGAGTTTTACGTGCCAAAACCAAATCTGATTATGAGGCATGCTGTAGTGGAGGGCTCCAGATTAATTTTGACGTGGGGTTCTTTAACGTGCACTACGACGCAAGCGCACGGGTATTTTCGCATTTTCACCACCATCTAAATGGAGGCGAAACTGCAAAATGGAGGCATTTCGGCTCCATTTGCCTCCATGGAATGGAGCTATTTTCGCCTCCATCGAAACCCTAATCTTACAGAAGAGAAGCAAGAACATTTAGTTTTCACACGCGCAAAAGGAAAGCCACTATATTATGCTTCGCACCATGATTATGCTTCGCACCTTTAAGGGAGTTTTGACCATAATTTGTTTCTTATTCACCGTCGTCTCACGTGGCGTATCTGCAAGGCCCGTCACTTGGTTAACTTCCGATGATATCATTAAATTTGATTTTTTGCTCTTGGAAAATTCTAGTTTAAGTGCGCGTAACGTGACGCAAACCAAGCCGATCGTTTTTGATTCACAGTAGCGTTTTTCATACATTGCAACAGTTTCAATATTGAATTGTACAAAAAATCAATTACTACTTACTTCATTAACACAATATTTAATTGATCGCAGAAATAACGTTTGATTGTTTATTACTTCGTTTTTTCATTTGGATCTACGTAATCTTTTCTTTTTTCGGTGTTCATCCGATTAATTGTTGGATTCATTGGAGGCGCGCGGTTAATTTTGACCACCATCCGGCAGGTTGTCGTTCGCACCAGGATGGCAAACATTACGGGCAGGAGGAAAACGTTCGACATGATTTGGAGACGTCTAGAGAGAGAGAGAGAATAACAAAAAGAGCACGCGAGCGTAGGTAGCTCCTTCGCTCTGCAGTAGGTGGTCCCCTCAGTCCAGGAGTCCAGCGGCCTTAGCTGCAGTTCTCGCTCGGTTGACCAGGTTGAGCTGGTCCGTCGAGTCGGAGCTGGACAGCGCTGCCTCCCATTGCCGTGTGGTGGGGTGTGTTATGGGTGTTAGCTGTGGTGTGTTTGCGCAAGCCCATACCATGTGGTAAAGTGTTGCACATTGATCACAGTGTGGACATTTATAGGAATACAGCGTAGGGTGTATGGCGTGGTAAAGACTCAAATGTGGATATGTGTTTGTTTGGAGTTTTCGCCATATTACGGCCTCCTCTCGCGTCAGAGAATTATGAGGTGGGGGTAGTGTTCTTCGTGAAAGGCGATAGTGCTGTAGGATGTGAGTGTAGGTTAATGGTATGGGCTCTGGTTGGAACTGCTCGGCGCGGTCATCTCGCGGCTCCCGGTGTGCATGCGGTGTGCCTGCTGATTGCCGCGTAAGGACTCATGCCCTGGAGTCCACACGATTTGTATGTATGGTGGCAGCTGGTGCGCTCCATTCAGAATGCGATGTGCAGCCCTGGAAATTTTGGCCCCGGAGTAATTTCTGCATGCCGTCTGAGAGTCCGTCAGAACTATGACGCAATCCTACTGCGGTCTCGTCGTGATGGCTAACGCTATCGCTAGTTCCTCTGCCTCCGCAGCGCTCACTCTGGAAACCGACGATGCATTTATTTCGGTCCCGTGATTGTCGACTACGCTGGTGACGAATGCGGTGCTTCTTGCAGTGCTGGCCGCGTCTACGTACAAGACATTGCGGTGGTTTCCATACTTTCTCGCGAGCGCCTGCGCTCGGGCTTGTCTCCGTCCGATGTGGAAGTTTGGGTGCATGTTCCTGGGAATCGGTGAGACGTGCATAGTTTCTTGTATTCGTGTTGGGATTTTGGTCAGTGCGCTGGTCTTCCGTACGGAATATCCAAGACGTTCCAAGACGCAACGTCCCACTATTGTGCGTAGTAGTCTTTCCTTCTGGCTTACCAGGTGGGCCTCTATGATTTCCCGTGCGTTGCTGTACACCCCTGTCTCCTCGAGGCGAAAAGTAGCCGTTCCGGTGACGTCTAGCAACGTCGTGTTCAACCCGAACACCACCGCACTTTGAGCAGTGCCTGTGCTTGGAGAGTTTCATTCAAGAAAAATTGTGGCAAAAACCATCTCACAAGGACTGTCGGCTGTAATACGTCAGCATTTAATTCCGCTCTCTCTCAGCTCTCTCTCCCCCAGCTATTCAATACTTATTGCCACCGTCAAAAGCAGGTATGCATGAGGCGTGTACTTCAGCGGGACTCCTCTCTCGCACTTCAATAAGAAGACTAGGGGCCATCTAGCGCCGCGTACCTTGTTATCATACCTAGTTACCCAAATTTACGTCAACGACGTTTATTAAAGAGCGGCACACATCAACCGGCACGTACCCAGGACCCCAGGTTGCCATCAAAGAGGTTCAGTGGAGGCTAGCCCAGACCGAGTGGCACATACCCCGTACTCTAAGTCGCCGTGAAAGTGTTCCTTCGAACAGGGATGCCTACTCAGTCCTGCATCTTCAGAGACCTATGGCGAGCCGTCAGCGTCTGCGTCAGCGTCTCGACGACGACGACGATGTTGCCCTCGGCAGCTCCGCACGTGCGAGCTGAGCGCGAGAGTAGAACGCGACAAGACGCCAAGAACGGCGGCAAGAGCAACAGCGTTTGTGATAGAGCATAAAAACGTTGTCGCAGTTTCACCCGAAAGGCGAAGCATCAATTGCGATAGCAACTTAGTAGAGAGCTATACGGAGTAAGGATAGTAGTTTTATCCGCTGTACAAACTTGGACATGCAGCAGCACCGGCAACACACAGCACTGTTGTCGACGCCGTCGGCGTTTTGCCCGCGTTCGCACAAAATGCGTGCGGCGTTGGTGACTGTTGCCGGAGCCTCTCATATAAATAGGCACTTGGTGCCGCAGCTAAACGTCGCCTCCCTTCCCTGCCCCCCCCCCCCCCCCCGGCCTTTCTTGCGTCAGAAGAAGGCGCGTTGGCTCTACATATATGGTGATTGTAAAGGAGGAAAGAGACGCCTACTTCTGCAGACCTTAAGGGAGCACGGCACAGAACACGCGTTTGTTCTCCGCCGTGCGTTCACTCCCCGTGAAAGCGCGCGTCCCTCGCGCCCTTTGACTCGCACATACAGCGTTCGGCGGCGCGCGGCGACGATTTCATCTCCATTGACGTCATACGGAACCTCACGGCGACGGCGACGGCGACGGCAACGGCGACGGCAGAAATCTGCTTTGGAGTGTCCATATAATTGCTATCGCAATAATAAATGTGGGCAACAAAACGCCATCACGTCTTCCCACAAGTGGTGACCCGGACGTGATGGCGTTTGGTTGTTTCGCATCACAACGCACCAGAAGGTTGCGTGTTCGAATCACGTCCGGATCACCACTTGTGGGAAGACGTGATGGCGTTTGGTTGTCCACATTTATTTATGCACTCGTCGGTCGAGCACAGACGAAATCGCCGAACGCCACTGGCCTGATCATTCCTTGCTCAAGCTCTGGCGCGGAGCTGCGTCCCTTGCCGCCACTTCGTTGTCTTCGGTAAAACGCCGATCACACTACACCACTATCACAGACGCTGTTGCTCTTGCCGCCATTCTTGCCGTCTTGTCGCGTTCTACTCTCGCGCTCAGCTCGCACGTGCGGAGCAGCCGAGGGGCAGCATCGTCGTCGTCGTCGAGACGCTGACACAGACGCTGACGGCTCGCCATAGACCCATGTCGGCATGAAAGAGGTAAGTTGAAGAACGGAACGTATGTACATACTGGCACATACTCCGTGACTCGCGTTGGTTCGATAGTTGGTTTCGAACCCAGTTACCTCAGCCCAACAGCCCGATGCGCTACCGATTCTACCACTGACTACTCAGTTACCGAGGTAGGCGGGAGAATGGTTAGATACAAATATACAAACATATAAGCATACATGCAAGCATACATGGAAGCATATAAGCATACATGCAAGTGAAACCGAGGGGTCGCCGCGGAGCGCCCGCCCGCGTATTTTGCTTTCCGCGGATGATTCCACACGCGAGAGAGAAAAATAGGAGGGCAAAGAGAATGGCGCGACATTTTATTCGACGAGGACGACGACGCTCGAACGCAATCATATGGTTCGCATGAATGCATGCTCCGGAAGCGTGGCTTGATGACCTAGTGGTTACGACTGTGCTTTGGGATTGCGGGTTCGAATCCCACCTCGTCAAGGAAGTTTATTTTTTTCTTCGTATCCCCGTTTTCTTTTTTTCATGTCTGTTTGGCGGCGCGGTCGGTTGTGCCCCGGTGCTGCGGCGGAAGCCGCGGTGCCCGGCGCCGACGCGAAGCGGTGGTCGTTGGGGTGTTGCGGATCGAGCGCAGCGTAGCAACACCCCAAATGAAGAAATACTGCTCCAGTCAGGTATACTGCTCCCTTCCTGATAGTGAGATTATATTTGGATCATCAAAACAGTGATTCGTTTATTTAGGAATACCATCGATCCCTTAACAGCAGCCACAGTTGTGCCTAGTAACCACCAGCCCAGCGTGTTCTCCGTTCCAACACCGGCGCAACGCCGGCGGCGTTGGAACGCCGTCAAACAGAGAGGAAGTGCCACCCTCCTCGCCCTCCTTTTTTCTCTCTCGCGTGTGCCATCATCCGCGGAAAGCAAAATACGCTGCCCGGCCAAGAGGACCAGCGCAGTAGGCGTTTAGCGCGAGCCGTGCTTGCGCCGCGTGCACACGCTGCCCAACTTTATTACAGCGGAGCTGTTAGAACCTTGCTATAATGATCATTCTGTTGTCAACAGCTTTGCCGAGCAGGAGGAGAGAGAGAGAGAGAGAGAGAGCTGAGAGATAGTGAAAGCAGAGTATAAAAATAGCATCGCGCAGCATAGCGAATGCGAGGTGGAGAGGAGGAGTGAGGCAGGTGCATGGTATTGTGTGACGAGCTGCTGCCGACGCCGACCGCGTTTCCCGCCGCGTTCGCGCCGAACGCGCCCGCTCTCCTTGACTGCAGCCGATGCCTCTGGCGGTGGCTCGGCAGGTTTCGACCAGAGAACTGGACACTCGTCGCTTTCGAAAGACAAGCGAGAGCTAGGGAAGCTGAAACCAAGCGTCGCAGAAGAGAACATACAGGGTTTAAATTGAGGGAAGCCGAGAGTTCGGGTAGGCTCGCTACGCCACCACCACTCGCAATTTACCATAGCGATCATAAAACATTGATCAAGTGCAAAAAGAGACCGTTATGGAGGATCCCCGTGGCTTTGCTAGAAGAGAGATTGCTTATCTTAGCATTCTCAATCTGCACTGGCATGCACTGACGAAAATCACTGCACTGCACTGACGAAAACAATTATGCGTGGCGCGTGGCTCTGGTATCGCAAACACCAGGGATCAGCGGAGATGGGGGAAGCCCAGCAAAAGGTAGACTAAATGTGTGGTTTGTCACACCTTTACTAGGCTTCCCCCAGCTCGCTGGTCTCTGACGTTTGTGATAGAGAGCCTAGCAAAAGTTGGACTAAGTGTGTGGTTTGCTACTACTTTACTAGGCTGTCCCCAGCTCCGCCGGTCTCTGGTGTTTGCGATACCAGAGCCACGCGCCACGCATAAGTGTTTTCGTCATCTTTCGCAGCCGACGTTGGCGTCCCCGCGTTGCTGCGTCGGCTGGGGCTACGCATAGATAGATAGATAGATAGATAGATAGATAGATAGATAGATAGATAGATAGATAGATAGATAGATAGATAGTTAGTTAGATAGCACCCGGTAAGTGCGTGAAGTAGCCAAAGAATGCTAACGCATTAAAAATGCGGCGCTGACATGTAAAGTCAGCCCCGTCATTTGCGGCCAAAGACTAAGCTGCACGGCACCAAACTTACCACGTCGTCCCCCAATATGAAGATAATGTGCGGCCTTTGCGAAGCGCCCCTGTGGGTAGCTGCCACTGGTTGCACAGTCACTCCGACCAGTAGCGTGATGGCCCACACAAGCACGAAACACGACACAAGGATCGGGGCTCTTCCCTCGTTCATACCGCTGCCGTTCGAGCTGCGGTCGCAGGACAGAGCGTCATTATCCTATTGGCAACATGTACAACAAAAAAGTACATGCAGACAGTTGAAACCTAATGGCAGGCGAGCGCTAACTTCCAACAAAGATTTGTTTTAAGCGACCTGGTGCTTATATTGAACAACCTTCCCAATCTACATGCGCAATTAGCTTTTTTTAGGAAGGATAACTCCTTATCTGACAGGTGCACAGATGGGGTATTCACCCACCCAGAGCCAAGTCTGGTAATTTTTTCTACCACTATTATTTCACATGTAGAGTTGTCAGCACTTCTGCTGACTTAACTACACTCAGCATAAAGTAGATCACAGCCACAAGAACTGCAGTGAAATGCAAGCCAATCAACGCGCGCGACTTACAATACAGATTTATAATACAGATTTATTTACAGAAATGCAAGAGTTATAGTGGATACCATAGGTTAAAAGCTGTTGGAAAACAGCTTGACTGGGCCGATGGTCCGTGACAAGGCATACATGGTGGTTGCATCAAAAAATAGTAACATTCTTAAACATTCAAAATGAACAAATTGCTTACATAAAAGTACAAAAACAGGACCGAAAATACTATACAGAATAAGAGAAAGCATATTCGATGCATCAGAAGAAAGAAATATATGTGTGTAAGGGTTACAAAAAGGTAACACAATTGGTTATGATAAACGATAAACAAATAAGTGATCACATGTTTACAAAATGTATTCGAAGTTCCTTGGATGAAGAAGTATATATACCATCATATTTATTTACAATGTATGGTAGATTAGGCTGTAATGAATGCAGGCTATATTTATTACGAAGCCACGGAACATGCCATGTATCGCGATTTCTCGTATTGGCAGAAACGAATTCGGAATCAAAGATGGATAGAGACCACGAAATTTTTGAAGGCAGTATTTTAGAAGCAAAAAGAATTTAGGAGGATAAAGGTGTCGAAATATTCTACTTTAAGAATTTTATGCTTTAAAAGAGCTGGCCGCTTTGTCTCCAGAAAACCCATGTTGTCAATGTGCCGAATCATCTGCTTTTGCAGAGAAAGGATTTTCATATTGTTAGTCTTTCCTGTGGTCGCCAACACTAAGCTACAGTAATTTAAATGGGAAGAAAATATATAGTAAATGTTGAGTTTTGCTTTGGGTGGAGGAAGACAGCGACATCGAGAAAGCAGACAGTTTTTTTGCAGATATTTTCAATATGTTTATCCCAAGTAAGGTGCGAAGAAAACGTGACGCCTAATATTTTATGTTCATCACCAATTTGCAGTTTTTTACCAGCACCCACTAAAGTTTAATTATCATTAAAAGCTCTATTTTGTGGACGAAATAACATTAGTTAACGCAGCATTTGTTTTTAGGCAATAAGCGATTCACCATTCAGATAGCTTAGTGACTAGATCGTGACATTTTTTTCCGTTAGTTTCTGTAAATTCGGACCAGGAGTAAGAGGAGCAGTGTCGTCGGCGTATGTGACAAATTTCACCGTTGTATCAATATTAGTAATGTCGTTAACGTAGAGGTTAAAAAGCATAGGACCTAATACGCTACATTGTGTCCCGCCATTTAGTAAAGGAAGAAAACATGACTTCTCGTGTTTCATGCAAACTGATTGTTTCCAATAAGTGAGGTTTGACGTTCTTGACATTGTTTGCTTGTTCTCTTAGACGGTCATTTATGCGACGTCTCGTATGTCCTAATTATTGTTTACTACAAGGAGGGGGCATACGATAGAACACACTACTGGCTCATGCCACGAAAGAAACTATGCTTTTTGTTAAACACATGTTGCGAGGGGCAACTCTGCCTCTGACTGCACACTTTCATAAGGTTTTGTGGCGCAGAAAACGCAACTTTAATTTTTGATCGGTTGGCCATCATCTTAACTTAACAGATAGCTTATATGCGTAAGCAATAATAGCCACCTCTCATTCTTATGGTACTTGACGTACTTTCCGGGGGCTATGTTTGCTTTATTTATATACGTTTCTATCTCGTCTTCCCGCCTACCTAAGTCACTGGGTAGTGCTTGGTCGAATAGATAGCGCTTCGGGCAACTTCTTCGAACCGTAATCTTTCAGCACGAGCTGTGTTGAGAGATCGGGGTTCTAAACCAAGCATCGGACCAACTTGGGTCACTGAGTATGTGGCAATGCGTGCATATGTGCCGCTGTTTAACGAAACTCAATCACTGAAAACATGGGTCACTTAGATGCGGTACAGGACAGGCACTGTGGTTTCAAGAAACTTTTGGAGACCGACTGGGAGTACTCTGTATGTGCCGCTCGATCTGTGCTGGTCTCTAATGAACGTATTTGACGCCAACTTGGGTAACTAGGCATGTGCCTCTGGGAATGTGCCGTTCTACAATGACGAAAACGATCCCTTAGATGTATCCAATGTCGAGCGGAATCGAGCCCACGATACGAGGGTTCTTTAGGGACTACAACCCGACGCATTCGCAGGCTGCGCCACAAATACACCGGGCGTGTGCCACTTTCCATTGAGCGCCTTCCACGGAAAGGCTTCGGCGAGCTGCACAATGAAGGAGCTGGGTAAGCACCACTCTTCAGCGAACCTCTCGCCAGCTTGGGTAACCGAATCGGTGCCAGGGAGTCTGCGCCAAGCGAGCGAACCATGATTCTCAGCGTTCGAAGGCGCGCCGCACTTCTAGTCTCGGAGGCCACGCATGGGATGCGCGGCAGTACATATAGATGGCGCAAGGTGTCCAGAAATGCACCGGCGTGGCATGCATTTAGGACACCACGCGCAGGATTCCCGGCGGCGGCGCAAGATGGAGCCGAGTGTCTTAGCGAAGCGTGAAACAGGAATCCCGCTGCCGCACGTGCCTCATACATAACTCGCTTCTACGGTGGCAATACGTTGTGTCGCTATACTGACACGTATACTTGTTTACCTTTCTCCGGGGACTGCTTTTCACCCACTAACAAATTTGAAACATTATCGCTCGGCGCAGGACTCGCCTGCATGCATGGAAGTTTCTCGAATGCTGTTGATGGCTTTATCCGTTGGCTGTTTGTCACCGAACCTTGTATAACCTGGTTGTAGGCGCGGCGCGAATTGTGTAGTACTTTCTGGAAGGCTCGCGGGCACCGGCGATTGCGCTGGAACCTGCGGTGAGTCATGTATCAAAGGCGACACCCTTGCTTGACCCTCTGATGAGATTTCGACGATCGCCGGATGTGTTCCCCGCTATCGTTGTACTTCGAGTGTCGCATGCTTTTCTGGGCTCATGTTCGCCCAGTAAAACTTTAGCTTCGTAATTTACAATTTTGCTACTATGTTCGTTGCTGTCACTGCAACGTGACATCTAGTGGAGGTGCTTTTCTGCTCATGTACATGATGCCCCCGTCCAACCGTGAGCCTATAGTCCTAAGCGTGAAGATGACGCCAACGCCTACCGGACCATCGAGATGGCCGCAGGCTACACAATTTGCCTCCCGAAGCACGGACTGCTCCCTATACGACGAGGAAGAGCGTAGCCAAGTCAATTACCACCATGACGGACCGAGCATCGCCTGCAGAAATCGTACAGCAAAACCCCAGGCAACCACCGATCTTCCGTGAAGGTTCGCCCGACCGATGCAGAAAGCTGACTCGTGAGATTCGTAAATGTTTCAAACTTCAACACCTGATCTCTGAGGACAAGCTGCGCCATGTGTACTTATCCTTGGACGCCGCCGCCAAGACATGCTTTGAGAACCGGGAGACCACTTTAACAATGTGAGACCTGTTTAGAAGCAACTTCTTAAACACGTTTACGAGCGTCGTTTGACGAGAGAGGGCCGAATTACTATAGGAAGCCCGAGTGCAACTTCCCAATGAGACTATCGCCATCTTCACGGAAGAGTTGACCCGTCTTTTCCGGTACGCCGACCCGGAAATGTCCGAAGAGAAAGAAGTCCGCTTCCTAATGCGGGGCGCTAAAGCAAGAAGTGTTAACTTCTGTCAAAAACTCAGCTACCGTCTTCGGCAGGTATATAGTATACGCAACCCTTCGAAGACCGTAGCTGAGTTTTTCACAGAGGCAACGACGATGGAGAAAACTCTGGAAATGCCCACTAGGCAATGTAACCGCCAAGTGCTGACGCCGCAGTGCGAAATGCGAGGGTTAGGCTCCTATGACCTCCGAGGGACCATCAGTGCCATTTTTCGCGAAGAAATGAGCAAGATGTTCCCTTCGTCAAACTTCGATGGTCACTGGGAGTTTCCGAAGTGCAGCCCGAATTGCCGCTTTCCGTACCGGAAGCGACGACCTACGCCGCCGTAGCCCGCTGTCAAAGTCCTTTTCCGCGCCCTCGCCAGGGCCCCGTAACATCGCAGCTCCGTCGCCGTCAGCGGCAGATGACGGAATTGCTAGCTCGCCCACCGGCTCGCCCACCAGTCGCCCAATGCAACTACCCAAGGAAGACAGATCCAACCAGAACAGAGAATTCACAATGTTCGTCACTTGTGTCCTTTCGTTTTAACTATTGTCTGTATCGCGTAATGCGATAAAGCAAGACGACAGCCTCGGGTTGCTTGAGAACGAACGACTGCCTTTATTCGAGTGCGCTTATATACATGTTGGTGGCAAGGGTGACAGCATGCGCGGAACACCGTCTGCGCATAGCGCGTGCTTGGTTCAGATAACACACTCGATACATTGTCTTTCGCACTGTTCAACTATAATGAATCACGTACCATCGCTATACCTCGTCATACCTACTCACCTTTCTTGGAATAAAGAATGGTCTGTTCCACGGGGTGCGATATGCCTCTGGCTTGCGAGGGTTTTCAACACTCAACACACAGACCACTCGCTGGAAAGTTGGCCTTATGGTGTACGCCACATTTTGACCGCATGTGCGCTTACTGCTAAGCACCAATACACTGGACCAATGACAGCTTTCTCGTATCATCCTGTCTGCATTCCAAAAAGAAAAAGGAACCCCATAAATATAAATAGTAAGAGGCGCCGCCATTATTGACGCGCCTTGTGGCAGAAACGCATAAAGCGGTTCCCTGACTGGTTTTTATTCTCTTCTGCCAGGCCGTAAATTATCTTTTGTGTTGACACTTGTAGCGGGCTTTCATGTAGCGACAACCCGCGACATCAGGGCGGGCCTAAGCTCTCACCACTGAATGACATCGCTATGAAGAAAAAAAAAAAAGGGGGGGGGGTAGGGGAGAGGGCGGAGACGTTCTAGCAAGACATTATCGAATAACGACCTTTTTCTATTGAGAGATGTCAACAACTTCGCAGGCGCCTAATTTACTACTCTTGCGAATCCTCGCCCATACCCGCATGCACACAAGAAAGAAAGAGAATCCTAGAGAATGTACACGTATAAGTGGGAACAGGAAAGAGAGAGAGCAGAGGAGAAGGAGAGTCGCCGAGGTGGCTTTGTAGTTATGGCTTTGTGCAGGTAAGCACGAGGTCGCGCGTTCGGTTCCGGGCCGCGGCGGCCGCACTTAGATGGGGCGAAATACAAAAACACTAGTGTACCGTGTGTTCAAAGAAGCCCAGGTGATCGAAATTATTACGGAGTCCACTATTATGACATGACTCATAATTCGATCGTGGTTCTGGCAAGCAAAAGTTCGGAATTCCTTAATTTTTTTTCATTGAATGAAGGAAGCTTTGGCTGGCGAGATCCTAAGTACACGAAACCGGAGAAATTGTTGTGCCTGGCAGCTACTGCACTGAATTTGGTGAGGTTTGTTGCATTTCAAGAGAACAAAAGCTGCACTGTGAAAAATGCGGCATTGTTTTTACTGCGTTTTTGCCGGCAGTATCGGCTGCCAACTATTTCCCGGAAAATGTACAGATGTCCGCAATTTCATTCCACAGTACTACAATAACGCGCCGTCATATTTCCGGTACTTTCGCATAAACATATACGGAAGTCTTTAATTTCATTCCACTTCAGCGTAAAAGCAAGGCCGTCACATTTAGAAGAACTTACCGTAAAGAAATACAAAGGTCTGTAATTCTATTCCATAGCAGCGATAGCAGTCCATCATAATTACAGCGATTGTCCGTAAAAACATACTGGTTTCTGTAATTTCATTTCATAGCACCACACTGACATGTCATCATATTTACAACAATATTAGCAGCGTTTTCTGCAAATTCTCGAACCTTGCCTTTTAATAAAAATGAACCTACCACATTTATTCATCATCATTACTAGAGTAGTCTGCTCATTTGAGAAGTGTCCTTCAATACCTTAGTTGCAAAGCCTTCATACTTTACCAGCTACCACTTACTTTGTAATCTACTAGTTCTACATTTAATCTCAAGGAAGCGAAATTGACAACACGCTTAAAAGGAGGCTTACAATAAAACGTGGCAAAGTAACAGCTGAAGCCAATATGAATGTATATTGGCCTTTATTTTAAGCAAATTAGAAGTCAACGTAGCTCAAGAAAGAGCACCGGGAGCAGTCTAAAGAAATAAACGAGGCAAATCCTTACAAAACATAATGAACAATTCTCATTGCCTAGTGCTGGTACACTGCACCAATAAAAACCAATATCGCTAATTGTCAAACTATTTCTTTTTATTACAAATACTGCAGGCCTAATTTGGCCCAAGCAGGAGTGGGCAACCATATAATTAAAGCAGTGCAGGCAACAGTACATAAGAATGAGTAAACTTTAGAGCAGAAATAAACAAAATACGATCGTACACATACATATAATACGAAAGTTAAAATACAAATTATTACGCACAATGGTGCAAAATTACTACACAATAATTAAGCACAATAAATAGACGAAATACAATCACATGTCGGCGGAGCGTATTATACACAACTACAAATATCGTTGTCGAGCTGGTCAGCAAAATTATCGGACTCAAGAACACTTACTGGCAGAGAGTTTCAATCATTTACCGTCCTAGAAAAAAGAGTTAGTTTCATCTTCTATATATTCTGAGCGAAAATGGGTCACCATACGTTTCTAGTAGGGCTCTACACAGTCGGGTACATTTATTGAGACTTTACCGAAAAAAAAAGATTATGTAGAAATTTTAGGCGACTGATTTTTGTGCGTTTTGGTAATGTTGGAATATCGTTTAGTTTCCAAGCAGTGCGGCGATTCACGTCCTCTGTACTTCCAGAAAATAAACATAACCACTTTCCTTTGTACTCTCTCTAGTTGGGCAACACCTATTTTAGTATATGGGCCATAAAGAAATTGACGCATATTCAAGTTTAATCTTTTGTCATGAGTAAGACGCCGGCGGCTGCCATAAAAGAAGACAAAGACGATGTGAGCGGAGCGTTCTGAACGGCGCGAGCGCGCGAGGCGCGTGACCCGAGGCGTGATCGAAGGAGAAACGGCGTTGTCTGAGCATTATCGACGTGGCTCCGGGCCAGGAAGGTCGCATTGCCAGCTCCGCACTGGCGACGGGAGACTTGGGGGTCTGGCCGAGTCCGTGACGTTGGCCGTCTATGGTGTGGCCGTCGACCTCGGCAAGTTCGAGTGAGGCTCCTGGACCGGCTGCAGCCTCTCACGGCAGGACCGGGCACCCCAGAGAAAGGACCCCTCTTCCAAGGCAGACCGGCACGCTCGATGATCCCCGGAACGCCACGTCGGCACTCGGGAAAGGAGCGAGACGGAAGCAACGGCCGAGGACGTCGCTAGGCCTAACCCGTCACCTCTCCCGGCCACGTCAGCAACAGCGACCGGGTTACCCAGGCTTCCGAGACGAGCCAGTTGAAGGACCGACTTCTATGCAGCAACGTTGATGCGAAGATTGGCGAAACGGCCACATGGAAAAAGATGCTACGAGATTCCGGCCGGAAAGATACGAGCAACCCCATCGACGAACTTTGTAAGAACGACTTTCTTGTATCGTCGCTACAGTAGGCCAGTGATGCCAGACTTTGGGGTAGGAAGGGCCTAGGACTAACGGAGGCGAAGTTAAGGATATTTATTGATTCATTAGGTTGTACATTTGTTGGCATTTATTTATTCATTGTGTTTTAGTTCAGTGTGTAGCTTGATTTTCGGTTTGAGGCTTTTTGGTTTTGAGTTCGCGTGTAAATAAAATCTGTTTGCTGTGTCGCCATGCGTCTTCCCTCTCCATCTCTCATAACACCCGCACGCCTCCGAGATCGGTGACACAAAACACATCACATCTTTACATGGTTATTACAAAGTAGAATTATATTTTCTTTAGTAGCAGATTTACGTTTTCTCTTTAGAAACCACATTTTCCTTAGCGCACACGTTCAGATGTTTGAATGTGTGTTAACCAGGAGGGCGTGTTTGTTAGAGTGACTCCAAAATTTTTGTACTCAACAATTATTTTGATAGACATGTTGGAAAGGGAGTAAGAAAAATCGCTCGTTAATTTTTTTCGTGTTATTCTCAAGGGAACTGTGTTTTTCCTTATTAAGTCACTTGCCCCATTGCTGACACCATTCATCATTTACTAACAGGGCTTCTTGAAGTAAAACATGATCGTTCACGCAGCATATTTCTTTGAAAACAACACAGTCATCTACAAATTATCGACCAAATATTTCTTTAGGTGAGACCCCAAATTACTCGCTAAGGAAAAAAGTCGTAGTTTAGCCGCCGAAAGGCGAAGCATCGTTTTCGATAGGAAAATAATCTGTAGCTATACAAAGTAATAATAGTAGTTTTATCGGCCACATAAATTTGCAAACATTCGCTTACTAAATAAATTAACAAGCATGGTGTCAGCACGCACAGGAAAACATCAACACATCACACTCGATGAGCGCCGACACTCGCTGTCGAAACGCTGGCGTGAGGAGGCGCGGCCGTAGCAATGAGCGAAGTGACCTTCGTGCTGTCTATCGCTTCAAGTCAAACTGAGCGGCAAGAACTCAGCATGCACCGTCGCCGTCTAAGCTCCTAGACAGCCCTTAATGCAGATCGCCTTGAAGATATGGCGCGCGCGGCTGCGGAATACGCAGCTGCTGCGAGAGTACAACCATGGTGCAAGGAAAAAAAAAAAAAAACTAGGAGGAGCGTCATATGATTCCGGTAGCCTCGACAAGCCAACCTCCTCGGAAGCCGCAACCCCGCTCTCCGGGTCTTGTGTGCGGTGCCTTTTGGGTAGAGATAGGCTCACATGGCTGCGTAGGCATTCCAGATTGTTTGGTACGTGGTAACGTTTAGTGGCGCCTGCGGTCACATGCTTGGAGGCAACAATACCTTGGTATGGGCGAGTTGGTTCATCTTGACAGTTTTCATAAAAACGGGCTAAAAAATGGAGGACGCTTAAGCTTCGCCTTTAACAGTGGAACGCGATAGCGGGTCCCGTTCGCATCGCATTTTTGTTTCAGTGAGCTTCACCGCAACACAGAACGTAGGAACTAAGCCAGCTCACAAAGAGCAAGCTTACACCGAACCCCTTAAAGTCGGCTTCACATTTATACAGAAATGCATTGCTGGGAAGACATTTTTCCAGGGGCAATAGAAGTCGTCTTATATTAAAATGTGAAGGCCCTAGCACTTTTTTTTGTTATTTTATTAATTGTCTGCTATTGCCCCGACGCGCGCGCGTGTCCAAAACGCATCCAGTGTAGCATTAGGCAGGCCAAGTCCGAATTTGACCTGCGGAGGCGACTGTTTTCACAACAAATCCGTGCAGGAGTGGGGCCTCGCCTCAATGACGTGGCTTCGCCTCGATGACGTATCACCATTTTCTTTTTTTTTTTCTCTCTGTTTGGCGGCGCGGCTGGTGTGCGGCGCCTCAGTTAGGATCAGCTCATTCCACGTGAGCGAGAAGTTGGCGCGCGTATCATATTCGCGGCGTACGTTGTTTTGTTTCGCTTGTGAAAGCGCGAAATGCAACGATGAGCGAGCCTCCTGATCGACAGAAGGTGATCGAAAAGTACCTCTCATTCCACGTGAGCGAGAAATTGATGCGCGTATCATATTCGTGACGTGCGTTGTTTTGTTTCGCTTGTGAAAGCGCGGAATGCAACGATGAGCGAGCCTCCTGACCGACAAAAGGTGATCGAAAAGTACCTCTCATTCTACGTGAGCGAGAACTTGGCACGCGTATCATATTCGGGGCATGTGTTGTTTTGTTTCGCTTGTGAAAGCACGGAATGCAACGATGAAAATGAAAAAAAAATAGCCTGGGAAGCGATCATAGACGTTTAACATTAAAGTTTGGGCGGGATACCAACGCAGAACATGAACCAATAGCCTCAGAGTTTTTAAAAATGAATGACGAGCAAATAACAGAGATCGCAAACAACATAGAGAAGAAAATTGAGGCTTTTCCAACAGCAGCCTGTCACTATAAGGAACTGGTGGACGTTATGCAGCATGAAATAAGGCAGACACGGCAAATCAATTGTTGGATCGGAAAGAGGAAATCGCGTCAGTGGTGGAACAAGGAAATAGAACAAGCTATAGAAGAGCGTGAAGATGGATCTAAGGCTCATCGAGAAGCCAAAAAGTTGGGATTACAAGAATAAGAGGCGCTCCTTAGATGGAATACATACCGAGAAAAGAAAAGGGCGGCGAGTGAGCTCGTGCAAGAGAAAATTAAATGCGCAAGTGAACGTTGGGTGCATACCATTCACAAAAGAGACAAAGGCTCCCCAAAAAGATTCTCGAACCATATAAAAGCACTCGGAGCTCCAAATAAAAACTCGCAAACGGCTATAAGGGATAAAGACGGTAACATGTACGAAGGAGACGAATAATCATATCATAAGAAGCCAACAAACAATGACACCAAGGACAGCATAGGGGAAATTACTCAATAATGGAATTAAAGAAATGATAAATTAATGGAAATGAAAATGTATGAAAAAACAACTGTCCGCAGGTGGGGAATAATCCAACGTCTTCGCATTACGCGTGCGATGCTCTTACCATTGAGCTACCGCGGATCCGTTTTCCCATCCACTTTGTGGGGTATTTATGTTTTACAATTAGAACTAACCCTGGCAGTGTTAGCCAGCACCACCACTCACAAACCACGGCAGCGTTACACCATACCTCCTGAAAAAGTGCAAAAGTGTTGAGTATTGCACCTCAACATGGCAGCTCTGGGGAGAATGGGATCAGGCCTACATCCCCACCAAAAAGCAAGGGCGAGCAACGCCGCGGAGCGATATGCCGTGTGTGCGAAATTCGGATAAATCCACACTTTCACGAGTCGGGGCGAGAGCTTTTCTTTATGCAAAAAAATTGACATGATTGAACTTTATACACACAAGCAGAGCTATTATGCGCAGAATATTCCCTACACAATTATTGTTCTTATTGACTATTGCAAAACTTAGTACGTTAAGTCAAGACTGATTGTTCAAGGTTTCTTCAATTCGTTAGTTTATTGAAATTTTAATTGTTTTCGGTCACAAGTAATACATACAAAATTCAGCCAATAATATTTTTGTCGCAGGAAATGTAATTGTTCGACAATAAAGAGTTTCACATCGTGAGATTTCTATGCAGTGTATACTAGTTGGTAAAAGTACTTTGAGGAGAAATAAATGTTTAAGACTTTGTGGGAATTAGGGGAAAGTTGGAAAAATATTACTAACTTGTATTGCACCATTGATTACATAGTGTGGAGGTCCAAGTAAAAACAAGGCATATAGAGCATTCTATAGTATCCTTTGTTGCAACATATCTAGAACGTTTTAAGGCAGTACATTTTTTAACTGAGGGTTTCAAATGGCCTAGCATTCAATTTGGAATATAATGGAAGTTTTGGTAAAAGCGCAAGTCCTTAAATACGAAGATGAGATCAATCAGTGAAATCCCTGGTATAATAGTTTTACCACTGAGGCATATATCTTGAAATGACTCGAGCCCCAGTAATAAAATAAGTGCATATGAAAATTGGACTTACCAACTTTCTAATGAAAAGGTGCAAGAAAATTGATTGTAAGTGCATGACTTGAATCGCTTCATCATCTAAAGGAGTTTCAATTTCAAATTAATTTATTTGCAACAATGTTACGAATAAAATAAATTGAAAGTTCTTGCGGAAGATCCATCCAGTGGGTTGAGCAGTTCGCCGGGGATTACCGCCTCCTGGCCGTCTTTCACACCCCCTAAAATTTCGATGAATAAAGTTTTACTGAACGGAACCGACCCATAGAAAATTAAGTACAGCAAACAGACATGTAGTGTCACAACACAATCCTTGGCGTCTACGAGCGATGGGACTGCATTCACCATCAGGTGACCCTGGCCTCTGGTACCGCTCGCAAGGTACCTTTGCTGAAGTGCTCCGAGCAAAGAACGCTCCATCGATGGTGATCACGCAGATGAGCGGCACACTGCTAGGGCACACTATTCACTCAGGTCTCGCTGCCTTGGAAACCTAGTGCACAATTTCAGTGTCAATCGATGGTCATCATTCTGCACCAACATTTGAAATGAACAGATATGAAGAGCAGCGTGACTCAGTTGTTGGTATTTATAGATATTGGAGAACGAACACTTCAATTTCTCTTTCTGATGTCATCTATGGAGGGGTAAATTTATGTTTTCTTAAGTTTTACACCATAATGCACTTCTTATTGGGACATCTCACTGTATTTCATTAGTTAGTTCACACGAGCATGAGTCACTAGCTAGACGTACGGTATACATACTGCAGGACAAATTTCAATTATTTAGCTCAGTGCACTTATTATTCAAAGATTCAAACTTTTTGTTGAAGAAATCTATACTAATTTTCATCTCTCTCATTTCTTAACGAAGATCACGTTTAAAGACACCAAGTTCTCCAGTCATTGTCAAGGTTGGAGAAAAACACGCAACAACAGTTACAATGGCAGCTAAGGCAACATGAAACAAATTAAAGTAGTGACTAAGAATCTGGAAGATTCAAACCTGAACAGACAAGTAGAAGCGTTAAAGGGAAGCTGCAGAGGTTTTAGAATTGGCAGATGTACGGGGGTTTGGAGGGCTGGCATAGTATAACTAAACACCTGCAGTTATTTTCTGGATTATGCGCGTAGCAGCACCGCAATCACGTTTTAAATTTTCGTTTACGCTCCGCCCCCTTCGCGCGCCGAGCGTAGCGGCGAAAGACCGGGCGCGAGGATGACGTCAGTACAGGGGTCACGTGAGCACTCTATTCAAATCATGCTCGTCGCCGATACCTAAGATGAGGTCACGATCGTCTTCGCCAACAGAGCCCGTTAAACGATCGACCCGCGGTGTCTCCCGCCTACGCTGCGACTTGTTCTTGCTAAATGCTAAATTAAAGCGACTAGCGGTGACTTCTGGCCTGTAAACTGTGATTTTCGTATTCACGGGGCGAAAAACTATAATAATTCGTTGAAAGCTCACTTTTTTAAAAACTGCTTCAGCTGCCTTTTAAGGGTCCGTTCTGTACGCTGCCCCGGTTGCCAAGTGGCCGTCGCAGTGGTCCGGCGTCCTTTTATCCGATACTAAAGTGTGACGTAATAGCCGCGTGGTACTGTGCACAAGCAGCAATTGAAGTGAAAGGTAAGGCACTATAGCAACCAGTGGGTAAGTTCTTCCAAGTGACAAAGGACCTAATAAAGAAACGGCAAAACATGAACGTGTCAAACTCGAGAGATGAGATAGCATTCGCTGAACTGCCGAAACTGATCAACTAGAAGAAAGTAAGTGATATACGAAATTATAACGTGGAAAAGATCGAGGAAGCAATAAAATATGGACGCAGCATGAAATCAGTGAGAAGAAAACTTGGCATAGGACGAGGCAAAATGTATGCACTGAAAGATAAGCAGGGTAATATCAGCAATTTCGATAACATAGTAAAAGCAGGGGAACAATTCTCTACTGACCTGTACAGTGCCCAGAGCAGCCAAGCTACTTTCATTTGAAATAGTGATGAACAGGATACAGAGGCTCTTTCTATAACTAGCAATGAAGTTGGAAGGGCCTTGAAAGGCAGGACCAGGGGAAAAACTGCTGGAGAAGATGGAATAATAGTCAATTTATTCAAAGATGGAGGAGATATCATGCTTGAAAAGCTTGCGGCCCTTTATACGCAATGTCTCACGACTTCAAGTGTACCAGAAAGCTGGAAGAACACCAACATTATACTGATCCATAAGAAGGGAGACGTTAAAGAATTGAAGAATTATAGACCCATGTAATGCGTAGGATGGATAAGAGGTGGACCATTAGAGTTACAGAATGGATACCAAGAGAGGGGAAGCGCAGTCGAGGACGGCAGAAAGTTAGGTGGAGTGATGAAGTTAGGAAATTCGCATGGAATCGGCTGGCGCAAGACAGGGGTAATTTGAGATCGCAGGGAGACGCCTTCGTCCTGCACTGGACATAAATATAGGCTGATGATAATGATGATGATGATTCTACGATTGATCATATCCATGTCATCAATCAGGTAATAGAGAAATCTGCGCAGTACAATCAACCTCTCTATATGGCTTTTATAAATTATGAAAAGCATTTGAATCAGTAGAAATATCAGCAGTTAGAGGCATTGCGTAATCAAGGAGTACAGGAGGCATACGTGAATATCTTGGCAAATATCTACAAGGATTGCACAGCAACCTTGGTTCTCCACAAGAAAAGTAGAAAGATACCTACCAAGAAAGGGGTCAGGCAAGGAGACACAATCTCTCCAATGCTATTCACTGCATGCTTAGAAGTATTGAATCTCTGAGACTGGGAAAGCTTAGGAGTGAGGATCAATGGCGAATATCTCAGCAACCTTCGGTTCCCAGATGACATTGTCCTATTCAGCAACAATGGGAACGAATTACAACAAATGATTGAGGACCTTAACTGAGAAAGTGTAAAAATGGCGTTGAAGATGACTATGCATAGGACAAAGATAATGTTCAGTAGCCTGGCAAGGAAACAAGAGTTCAGGATCGCCAGTCAGCCTCTAGAGTCTGTAAAGGAGTATGTTTATCTAGCTCAATTACTCACATTGGACCCTGATCATGAGAAGGAAATTTACAGAAAAATTGGGTTGGTGTGCATACGGCAGGCATTGTCAAATCCTGACTGGGAGCTTACCAGTGTCGTTGAAAAGAAAACTGTGCAATTATTGCATTCTACCGGTGCTAACATATGGGGCAGAAACTTGGAGGTTAACAAAGAAGCTCGAGAACAAGTTAAGGACCGCACAAAGAGCGATGGAACGAAAAATGTTAGGCAAAACGTTAAGAGACAGGAAGAGAGCGGTGTGGATCAGAGAGTAAACGGGATAGCTGATATTCTAATTGACATTAAAAAAAAGAAATGGAGCTGGGCAGGCCATGTAATGCGTAGGATGGATAACCGGTGGACCATTAGAGTTACAGAATGGATACCAAGAGAAGGGAAGCGCAGTCGAGGACGGCAGAAAACTCGGTAGGGTCATGAAGTTAGGAAATTTGCAGGCGCAAATCGGAATCAGCTAGCGCAAGACAGGGGTAATAGGAGATCGCAGGGAGAGGCCTTCGTCCTGCAGTGGACATAAATATAGGCTGATGATGATCATGATGAGTGAAAAAGAGACAGACATAAAACCAGTTAAAATTACGGCTAATGACAGAGATGATGGTAGTTTGCGTAAAGATAAGACAACTGCCAATAATTTCGCCTGAAAGATAGGCGTGAAGTCAGGTACAGTCGAATAGAAAAAGACCAATTTAGATATGATGGACAGCTCGCATGCCGAACTACACCATTCTCTTCATGGTCTTTTCCCAGCAACCGCTCTTTCATTTCGCCTTCGGAAGACGCGCAGCAATAGATAGCCAGCCCCCAGAAAGCGCGTGAATTATCCTGAGAGTGCTAATCACATTATTACCACGTTTCGGATGGCTGCCTCCATCAAAACATAGTTTGCTCATCAAATATCCAAGCTGCGACTACCGTTAGCTTCTAGATTAACCTAGAAGCAGTTACTCACGAGTGTGGTCTTATAATGGTTCAGACAACGTTTTGCTGCTGAAAGCGTGATTCTGACCAATCACGCGAGCGTAAACGAACGATTTGCTTTCCAAAACACTATAGTTTTGCGCCTTATAGGATACTGCCTGAATCGCTATATGGCAAACGAAAAGTCAGAGAATATGGTCTGGAGACTGAAGAAGGCAAAGTTGTCTTTACAGCATTAGTGATGCACAATTTTTTAAATTGTTCAGACTCTACCAGGCGCGTTTCCTTCATCGAACGATCATGCTTGTTCAGGAAGTATAAATGGTGGAAAACATAGTTTAATTCGATACAATAAAGTTAGCCTTAGAGTGTCAGATCTGGCGTCACTGACATTTTGTGACGTCATGAAACAGAGCAAAACTTGTTGACGTCGTGTGGCAATGCTACTAGGTAGGATGGTGTCGCGTTGCACCTTATAAAATACATAAATCAAGAATGCAGTGCCGGTTTCTTTAAGATGCACATAAGTGGAAATTCGTTCGTAAGTACCATGGTAGATCGTTCTTAGCGCACTGGCGCTTGTCAATATTTTCTCTAGGGTTGAGTTGGTTCGAACTTTCATTCATCTTAAAAAGAAAGTAGTCAGAAATGTCGTCTCAGCATTCCTTTAACGTCACTGAAAACTCACTTTATTTAGAAACTTTGTTGCTAAGTTTACAAGACGCTTCACGTCACTAGGAGCTACTTATGGCCGCTCTGACATCGCCCTGGCGAGCGCGGTGATGGACTCGTGACTGCAACGGGTCAGCGGGCTGCTCCTCTTGCCTACCCAGGGCGACCAGGTGCAGTTGTTGCGTTCCGGAAAGCCTCTGTAGTCGAACACGTCATCCTTGGGTGGCACAGAAATTGACTCGTAGTGTCGTAACCTCTTCATCATCTCCTGCAGAATCTGAAAGAACCACTTCATTTGATCAATACTGTCAGCCCCGCTAGACCTGTAACAGAGGCTCTAAAACATGAGGCTCTCCCATTGCATGAATAGCAAGACACATGAACAACACTAACACTAGAAAAAATTATAATCACAGGAGATTCGCTGTACGCACACACAAAAAGAGAAAAGTGAGCAAGTGTTACACGTTTGTAAAACGTGAAGGCGAAAGCCTGCCAGCTGTGGAAGACGACGACGATGAACGGGCGAGCAGCTTCAAATAGATTTTCTTGAATTCTTAAATATTTTATTTTTGTTCATTTTCTCCATTTAGCTTTACCAATTTTAGTATTAAAAAAAGATTGCCTAATCCCACCCAAATCTTGGCCAATCCCCCACAGTGGGTATGCGCCATCAGATAAGGCATATCATACCATACCATACCATACCATACCATACCATACCAGTGCCACGAGCGCGTCTTTGTGACCACGTGACGTATGCAATTAGGCACACAGTAAGCACACCTTTAGTAAGCCAGAACCGTGGATAGCCGTGGCTTCAGGGACGCGTGCTCGTTCCACACCATGGAGGCCCGGGTTCGATTCCCACCCAGACCGAAACTTACCAAAGTTTCTTTTCATATAGCCACAAATTTGTGGGTTTGCAGGAACCAGCCTGAGAAATGTGACGTAAATCGGAGCCTCTTAGAGGTGTTTTTATCACTCTTTGCAGCGTCGGCCATTTTTCGTCACGGCGCAGTTTCGCCAAGGTCACCTCCAAGGGCACCGCCAACATAGACACCTAAAAACATGTATGTCTTCAGTCTGCTGTATCAGTGCGCGTTGCTGTTTCGGACTAGTCGGCAAGATATGCATCCGAAAGTCTGCGGTGCTATATTGAACACGAGAACTGCATAGAATTATCGGGCATCCTTTCGCGCATGAACACAGCCTTGCACAAAAGAAGCTACAATATAAGCGTGTCTGTTACAAAAAAAGTCGCAGTTTCGGTTTAAAGACGAAGCATCGATTACGAAAGCAAATTAGTAGAGAGCTATAAAGCAACAATATCAGTTTAATAGGCCGTGTAAAATTTTATACACTCGCTTACTAACTAAATAGACAAGCACGGCGTCACGCGCGCACAGGTAAACATGAACACATCTCGCTCGATGACCCGGAAGCTCGCTGTGAAAACGCCGGAGTGAGAAAGCGCGCCAGCAGCCGCGGGCAAATTGACCTTCGCGCTCTCTCGTCACGCTTCAACGAGAACTAAACGTCGAAAGGTCAGCGCATGCGAAGCTACCGGCACTCGGCGCTTGCACTTTCTGCCGATAGCAGATCGCTTTGAAGGTGATGCCTGCGCTTGTGTGCACTTCGCCCACTTCGTTTATCTCTCTCTCGCCCACATCGCAGATCACTTTCTAGATATGGCGGCCGAGTGGCCGCGCTGCAGTGAGCAGCAGCCGATGGAACAGAACGCACCCCCCCCCCTCCCTCTCCGTCACCTCGGCCCCATGCCTCGCGCACGAAAGAAGACCGCGCGCTTCCGGCCTGCCTTCCTCCCCAGCGTGCGCTACATCGAGCCTCGATTGCAGACTCACCCTTGTACGCTTCCACTCGCTCACACAGCGTACGGCGCGCGACGACGCTTGTTTCGCTGTTGGACCTTATGCGGAACCTCACGGCGACGGCGATGACTACAGCGACGCCGATGGCAGAAATGCGCTTGGAGTGTCCATATAATTGCTATCGCAATAAAATACCAACACACTCGGAAGCTTCTCGAATAAAATGACTCGATGATCTTGTACGATTCGCGTATAGATCAGATAAAAGGAACGCATTTTTCGCTCTCTACGAGTTCTCTTTAAGCGCAGTAAAATGTACCAGGTTTTAGCTGAAAACGAAAAGCCCGAAGTACAAATCCTGAATAGTGAGAGAAAAAGCTGCTTTCAGGAAATATGATGAAGCTCTCAGACATTTTATTTTAAATAGGGATCAGCATTAGGTCAAAAACGTATAAAACAATACTTCGCTTGGGAAAAAAACTACAATGACCTCCCTTTGACAAATCCGCAAGGTATAATTCCACTGAAGACTGGAACGGAAGCAAAAGGTCTTCATCACACAATGAATATCCGGTACATTGAGTTTGCATGACCCATTTCATGGTACAGAAATAACAAAACCCAGTTTTAAACTTAATCAAGGAACACTGTTCACACAAAGAAGTAGAATGAAGTATAACATGTGTGATGCGTATAACACTGTTTAAGGGGTGTGAGTGTAAAACGCTTTATATTTCATTCATGATCATAAAAATTTTGGATGATGTGGCATCTTCACCGTAATTAGTTCTGGTCAGATGCCCTTCCGAATATTCGAAATGTCTGTTGTTCTAGATATGTGTGCTTAGCTTTAAGTTAACCAGAGCAAGTAAATATTTAGTCCTTCATTTCTCTTTGTAGCGCATAACATAGCGTAAAATTGTAAAAATTGTCCTCGCTAATTTATCCAGATACCTTTTTATAACGGCCGAGATAGATGATAAGAAGTCGCATTAACAAGTACTTTTGTTATTTTTGTTTTAATGCATTTTAAGTTTCGAAGTGTGTACGTTTGTGGGAGGGGTGGGTTCTCGTATGAAAACACAGTTCTCGTATGAAAACTGTGCGCACCTAATTTCCTTAATATTGCTTTAGTATTCATTTTCTTGTTTCTTGGCGATATGGATAACTTTCAACGTTGGCACCAGACAAAGTGACTGCTTCCACGCGTCTTCAATGATCTGAAAGTGTGCGCATGCGCGCGCGACCTTGTCCTCGGGAGTCATTCATGGTCACAAACGATCACCCATTGGCTAGCCTATATGGACCATTGCGTCATCACAAAGGTTGCAAATGTATTACGCTACATTGAAGGTTCCATGCTGCATGTACCAAAATAATGTTTGGCTCGCTTGTTCACGGTAGCCTGCAGTGTCTCTAGATCGGCAACTGTTCCTTAAAGAGCCCCTAAACCACCCAGAGGTCGAAATTTAGTTGCGGTGCTGCAGTTGTGCACGAGTCTACAACGAACAGGTAGCCGCGAGAATTTTGTAAAATGGTGCCCTAATAGTGGAGTTACACGCGTTTGATGATCGAAACACGGCCCTCGCTCGTTTCGCTCTTGCCTTCGCTACTTTCCTCGTTCATTGGTTTCTCCTCCTCGCCGAGTGCTGCTCCAAATGTCACGTGACATACGTCATCGCCAACACTGTTCTCAAAACACCGTCTACTTCCGTTTAAGGCATGTCCACGCTAGCGGCAAATATACCGACGGCGAACCGGCCTCCAGTGCCGTACAACGTCTGCCGCGCGAGAGGTGTCCAAAGTAGACGGCAGTTCGGCCGGCGCACCGACCGCAGCACGATCAACGGGCCAATGGAAGACCGCGAAGCTGCGCGCCTCCGCCACCGGCGACGAAAATATCGGCTGCATCTTATGTTCCAAGCAAGTAATTTGCGCTAGATAAAGCGATGCGTAAATTGTACGTTTTATGAAGAACGATATCCACTGTCAAACGTTAAACTTGAACGAGAGCTCCGATACTTGTCGAGCTCAGCTGCAGTGCACGGCTACCGACGGGAGACGACCGGCTCGGCTGTGCTCGCATCGCAGCCGACGGCGCCGCTAATATAAGCGCATTTTCTTCTTTGTGTACAATTATTACCAAGAGCGATAACAACGGTACGAAAATATTGTGGCTTATGAGCGTCGGTAATTCATTCCGAAGCGCCGTCCGTTTTAGCTTTGAAATGAACCGAAAAAGGCCCAGCGACGAAATCGGCGCCGTCGAGCGATCGGCGGCGGTGAGGCTGCCACACGAATTGGTCCCGGTCTCATCCTCTCTACGGTAAGGAAATCTCGCCGTTCGCGAGGAAAGCCGCCGTCGAACGGTGGCCCGCGAATCGCAAACGGCATGCGGCGAGTTATCGTGCCGGTAACGTGGAAGGGCCTTATTAGCCGCCACTCAGCGCTTCTTGGCTACCCGCTGTTAACACTGTCGTACTCTGTTCGCGCAGCTAATCAGACCGCTATGCACGACTGTGTTGGAACATGACCGATTTGGCACTTGCGTTGCGGGCTGTAATAGGTGAGGCGTAAACTCGTAAAGGCTCATGGGATGCGCGGTCTGCATCGACTTCCGATTCAAGACATGCGCGGCGTGCCGTTTCGCGAGCAACTTTGTTGGAGCTGAGACACGTTTTTTCGTTCGATCTCGTTACATATCTTATCGCTAGCGCAATCATGGTTGGTTGTGCAGCTGTCGGTTGCTCAAGTTCGAGCACGAAAGGGAAAAAGATGTTCAGGTTCCCTTGGACCGAAAAAAAAAATGTTGTGGGTTGTGGCAGTAAGGAGAGCCACGGTGTGTGGTGGCCTCTGGATACCAAGCGTTGGAGCCAGAGTATGCCAAGACCCCTTCGTCACAGGTGGGTGATATCTGCCGTAGTTCCTGCATGTATGATTTATCAGTGTCTAAAGGTGCATTCACACGACCGGACGGAGGAGGAATTTTCGCAGCGGAGGGCGTATCACGTGAAGCGCGCGTCATCAAAACGTGCCGCCCTCGCCTAGTCCGGCCTCCTCCGCTCGCGGTCCCGATTGAAAATGCTCGCCGGTATTTCCATCCGTCCGTTTGGCGGTCGTCTGACGTCAATTTAGCGTAGTCAGCGTCAAATCTGTCAACATTGGACAGATTGGCGTGGCTACGATGGCGTGTTGTCGGCTTGAAGCCACGTGTGCTGTTGTTGTGCAGCAGTGACCGCGCGCGCTTTTGCTGTGGTGCAGCGAGAAAGGCGAGTCATGGGCCGTTATCTTGTAGCGATGCCTTTCCAGTAATAATACCTTTTCGCACTTATCGCGCTTTGTCAGTGGTCGGAGCGACGGTCCGCTCGCGTTATCAACGGGATCAGCCGGCCGTGAGCGTTGGTTGATAAGACTAGAATAGAATAAGTCGTAATGCCTCGCTACAAAATCGCGGCCATGGTTGCGCGCGCATTTCTATTTACTCAGACCGTGCAGCCTGCGTGACCTGAACACGAGTGAGGTGCAAAATAAAACGCTAAGTGACGAGGCAACTGTCACTTTTTTTACTCTTGTTGAGGGATTCACAGCGCTATGGAATATAAAGCACGCAAACATGCAGCTGCGAATGCAAACATGCAGCTGCGAATAAGCGTTGTAGTCGAGAGTAAGCACGCGGATTCCGCAAACGGCGCTCCGGCTGTGCGAATGCGACCTAACTCGGCTGCGCCGGATTCAAGTGATGACGTCACTGTTTGTCCGCGGAGCAGGCGGGATTTTGCCCTCGCGTGTGTATCCACCTTTACATATTCGGTATTTAACTTGCGTACAGGCGCTCCTAGCAAAGATCCGCATCATGTTGACTTCGTGCCATCAATATTTTGGCACGACGAGAGTGCAACTGAGGCCTAAAGACGGAAGCGTGAAAGGTATTTAGGTACATAGTTCTTTCATCGGCACAACCACAATCTCACTGTCTACGCAGATACGACAGGCATACGACTTTAACGGTAAAACGCATGGCAGCAGTGCAACATGCAGCCGGCGCTGGCATTGATCCCGTGACAAGTGTGACACAGCAGCCAACGGCCGCAGGATATCACGCTAGCGGTACCGCCGAGGAATCCAGGGACAAAGCAGTTGTCAGTAATTTTAACTGCAACCACACACAACAAGCCAGTGTTTCCGAAGACGAGGACATCGCACCAGTGGAACAAAATGACGCATCGGGAACTTCTTTCGACGAAGCGTTAGCTGCACGCACGTACGTAAGAGCTTACTGCTTCGTGACGATCTACTGTAGCTGTAGTTTAAATGTAAGGACTTGTAGATACTTTCTTTTTCTTTTTTCAGTAAAAGCACAAGATGTTATTTCTGCGCTACTATGAAAGCGAAAGTGCAGCGGCTCGAGGATGAAATACAGAAGCTAAAAAAGGATGGCTCCCCTTATGCAGGAAACAAGCAGCAAGGAAAACTTGTGACATCTATGAGCAATGCTGAAGTGCATTTTTACACAGGCATGTATAAATGGAGGTCTTATACACCTTACACAACATGGACTTTCTTATTCACAGAATTTTTTGCAGGGTTTTCTAAGGCAGTTTTCTTCACCATACTAGCCAGCATTGTTCCAGTTCTTCCCTCTGCACAACACAAGTTCCCTCACGAGATGCAGCTGTTTTCTTTCCTGATGAAACTTTGTCTGAACTTTGCATTTAAGGACTTGGCATACAGGTTTGACGCAACGCCTAAGACTATCAGCCAGAGCTTTTGGTTTCTGGTGGCTGCTCTTCACCACTTGTACAAAGCAGTTATGTTTCCAAGTCCTCAGGTGTGCCACAACTGGTTGTCGGAAAAGGAACACAAGAACTTTCCAAAGCTCCGTGCCATCTTTGACTGCACAGAAGTGACTGTTGCTAGGCAAGCTGTTTAATTTTGCACATTCACAGGTTATTCTTCACAACTGAAGCACCTATCCTTTATCACTTGTTTGACTATGCATTGCAACCTATGACCTATGATCTATGCATTGCAACCAAGTGAATTGGTGTCAGTATAAGTTACCATGCAAATGATTCATTGTCTTAAACTTTGCAGGCATTTAAACCAGGACTGTCAACAAGTTGTGTGGAGCAACTATAAAGAAAATAGTACGTTGAAGTACCTCGTTGCTGTAAACCCTCATGGTGCAGTAATGTTTTTATCAAAAACCTATAGAGGACGAGTTTCTGATAAGGAGTTGACGTTATCATCTGGTGAGCTGTTCATACTCAATATTATTATATCAGTGCAATGTTTTCAGCAGCTCAACCAGTTTTTTTCTCTTTGGCACAGGATTTATGGACCACCTACAAAGTGGAAACCAGGTTCTGGTTGATCGTGGCTTCCTCCTGTTCGAGGAATTCTATGAAAAATACGTTCAGCTGATAGCACCAAGCTTCACAAAGAACAGGGTACAGCTCCCTGAACAAGAGGTCACAACGTCAAGGAGAACTTCCTCAACACGAATTATTGTTGAGAGAGCCATTGGTCATCTCAAGAAATGGCGCATAATGACTGGCACTGTTCCCTAAACACTAGTGGATGTTTACGACGAAATCACAACTGTAGTTGCTGGGCTTACAAATCTTTGCCCACCGCTGTCAAAAAGAGGTGAGCGATATGGCTATACAAAATTCTGATTGCTCTTGAGGAACGTGTGCCCTGTGACACTGCTAACTATTCCACTATTAATTTCTAGCTTTAGTACATGTTAGCATATGGCACATAATGATGCAGAGATTGCATGTGTGCACCACCTTGTAGCATGAATCTTTTTTTCTTACCCGATTAATTTTTACGAAGCATAGTGTTGCCAGCTGTGTGCCTAAAACAAACTGCTCACACACAGAAATAACCACACAAGTGGATTTGACAGTCAATTTTCAGAGTTCGCCCACGAGACACCATGTGTACTTTTGAAAAACGCTTTATTGCAAGCACAGTGCATAACAGAGATCATGAAAAGAGGCATAAGTTGCAAGAGTTCACTGAAATTCAGCACTATTTAAGATGCCATGGGAACACTTGTGAAAGCACTAACAAGCACCATCTCAAGATTCTTAGGTCTCACATTGTCT
Organism: Dermacentor silvarum; assembly: GCF_013339745.2. Taxonomy (NCBI): domain Eukaryota; kingdom Metazoa; phylum Arthropoda; class Arachnida; order Ixodida; family Ixodidae; genus Dermacentor; species Dermacentor silvarum. The sequence continues at coordinate 18,374,277 of NC_051164.1, read as the reverse complement.
TTTTTCATCGAGTATTAGAGTGTAGCAGAAAAATAATGCTCAACATTCACGAAACAGCCGTGCAGACATGTACTTTCGAATGTTTGACGATTTTATGTCATCAGGAGTGGCAGAATATTCGCCAGTTCTTTCAGTACCAAAAACCAGACAAATTGACTGTATTAGCAATACGTCCATTGGAGATGGTGGCAAATCCTTCCTAGACATGCAAATACAGCCATTACAATAGCAAAGTGTTCGTGGTTATAAATTGCTATCTTCAGTTAAGTGTACAATTATGGCGCTTAACTGGCGTCACAGAGGATTATTTGCCTGGGTTCTTGTTGCAAATGAAATCCTCCTTTCCTCATTCTGTGTCATTGAAAATTTTTCTATCACGTCGGCTGCCAAGGCACCCACATTTTCATTTCTAAACCCCTTTGAATTTAGAAGCCTGGAGCTATATGTGGACAATGGTACTTCCAGTGTTACCTCTAGAGTTGCTGTAAAAGAATTTTGAGAGTTAGTGACATCTTCTGGTACTGTTGCTGCAGCAACTACTCCTGGCTGGCAGGTAGTTGGCGTAAAAACCTTTCCCGAAGGAGCAACTTGCAGGAGAAAAGGGAGGATTCCAGCCATTCAAATGTTAGGAGACCAATATTAAAGTGCAATTGTTTAAGCTTGTATGTTTCACCAGCTGCAGCCTTCCCAGGAAGCCTTTTACATTGGGGATTCCTTTTAGATTCACTGCTCCACGTTCTTTTGACACTGTTTGCATTGGCCCATAACGGTGCCGCTGATATGATATCTTTTTCGTTGGCTTGCTTTGATCATGCACAATGCAAGAAGACGACGAGGTTGGCCTATGCGAACGCGCCTCACATGGGCTCCTGCTTTTCACCTCAATATCTGCTGAATTACTTGCCGTATCGACCTGACACCGACGTCAACCAGCGCCGCAAGTGAAGAGGCATCTTTCGAGACCACTCTCAGGCCAGTCCACCAAATCTTACGGACTTTACCAACGTTTTTGTTTCGACGTGTACGGCTAGGGCTAGCGCTCGCTTGGCACACAGCATGGACGCGGACACGCCGCCCCAGCAGCACGTGCTCATGGACACGTCAGAAAACGGCCCAGTAACGTCAGAATCCTCCGAAGAGCCGAAAAATGACGATCCATGGATCACAGTAAAGAGTAGGAAGTCGAAATGGACGCCGAGCAAAACACCTGAAAACACATCTATGTCAACTACGACACAGGAGACGCAACACGCCCAACCGACAGCCGCACCGGTGCACAGACGACTCCCTCCGCTACCGAAAGATGATTACAAGGTGATTTTCCGCCCTCGAGAAACTTTTACGTTTGCTAGGTGGCAGACGGATCAAATCGCCAACAGCATCAAAAGGGCGAGTAATCAGCCAATCGGAACGTGCACGCAAACCATGATCGTAAGAATAGAGCCACAACAAAACATCGCCATCGCGAGCGTACCCGACAGAGATTACGCGATCAAGCTAATCGGAATCAAATCTCTACAACTTGGAGAGAAAGAATACGCAGTCACCGCATACGCAGCAACGCCTGACAACTCGGGCAAAGGTGTCATCCACGGCATAACCCCTGGAACCTCCGTAAGGACTCTGATGGAAGGACTTTACGCGCCAGGACATGCAGTCCTGTATGCGAGAATGCTAGGTACTACCCACTCGGCTCTCATCACTTTCGAAGGGGAAGAAGTGCCTTTCGTCGTGTATTACATGGACGGAGAAAAACGCTGTTACTTGTACCGCTCCGCGAAACAAGTATGTCAACTGTGTCGCACGGTGGGACACCGCGCAGACGTGTGCCCTCAACCAGACGTGAACCTGTGTGCAAAGTGTGGTACGGCCAACCCTGCGCAAGATCACGAGTGCACTCCAAAGTGTGCCCTATGCCAGGGCGAACACCTCACGGCTGCAAGGGATTGTCCCGAAAGATACCGGAATCAATCCAAGAAAACTGCAGACCAAAGGGAATCGCGGCCCACCATTCGCCAGCCACAGAACTCCTCTCGGGCGGGAACACGATCGAAATCCCGGTCAAGATCCCGACAGAGGTCGACGTCCCGTGCCAGGCATATAGCAGCGCAAGGGCAGCAGAAATCGGCAAACTCGCAGGTGAGCTGGTCACAACATTGTTTTCCGTCTCTCACTGCTCGTGATCCCAACTCTGCAGACAAAAACATAACAATCCCCACTTTCATAGACGAACTCCGTAAACAACTCAAAGAGGACAGAGAGACACACGCAAGGGAGTTAAAAGAGACTAGGGAAATTTACATTAGAGAAATAGAAAAAATCAAAGAAAGACACACTAAAGAAATGAAAGAGGCCAAAGATGAGATAAAAGCCGCAAAGGAAGAAATAGCCAAACTAAGAGCTTCGCTAGCGGAAAGTCAGGCGGTAGCAACCACCTGCAAGGAGCATCTCGCTACTCTGTCATCGGAATCAAACTCCCTCCCCAATACCACTCTGTCGTCCGTCGAAATGTTTCACCAGATGGAAACTTCCCTGTCGCAAAAGCTACAACAACAGCTGCAGCTGCAGGAACAGCGTCAGATGCAGCAGCTTCAACTTTTCCTCCACGAAAAACTTCAGGAACAGCTTCTCGCCTTCCGCGAGCAGCTAGCGGACAATCTTCCTGTTAAAGGAAAGAAAAGAAAGAAGCCGAAAGCGAACTCAAGCGTCGAGGATCTGGATAGGTCCATGGAGAACGCACCATTACCCCACGATGGCGAGTAAGCGCAATAATCACGCACAAGAACTCCATGCATGGCAGTGGAATTGCAGAAACTTCTCAAGAAAAAAAGCCACACTACAACAATACATAAAAACCGCAACAACTCCACCGCAGGTTATCGCATTGCAGGAAACAGGTACGAGGCCCACCATGCCCGGATATGAAACGTACATGGCGAAGACAGATACAAGGGTAGCAGTGCTTGTCTCCCGCAGGCTGACGGCAATAGACCGCACACTGGATGGTAGTGAGATTGACCACGTATTTATAGAAATACTGCCGGCAGACAGGAAGGCACGCAGCGTCTTCGTCCTAAACATATATAGCCCACCAAAAAATGTGGTGAAAATTTTGATTACCTCATCAGATCGGCACTCAAGGAGGCGAAAAACAACACGCTGCTTGTGCTAGGTGACTTCAACGCGATGCATCCGATTGGGGTTACAAC
>NC_051164.1:18349174-18370968 GCF_013339745.2 Dermacentor silvarum | reverse complement strand
GTTGGCATTCGTACTCTGCTTGGCGGCTCGAAAAAGTATTTTTAATAGATTTTCACTTCCATTAATTTATCGTTTCTTTATTTCAATTAGTAAGTACAAGTAATTTCCCTTATGCTGTCCTTGGTGTCATTTTTTGTTGGCTTCTTATGATAAATATAGCTGCAACTCATACATTATGTTCACTCTCGTAGTTCAAAGTACAACTACGTAATTGCATCTCAACTGTCATTTACATGTTTCAAATTTGTCGACCAACACCATACCTCCTGAAAAAGTGCAAAAATGTTGAGTATTTCACCTCACCATGGCAGCTCTGGGGAGAAGGGGGTTAGGCCTACATCCCCACCAAAAAGCAAGAGCGAGCAACGCCGCGGAGCGATATGCCGCGTGTGCGAAATTCGGATAAATCCGCACTTTCACGAGTCGGGGCGAGTGCTTTTCTTTATGCAAAAAAATTGACATGATTGAACTTTATACACACAAGCAGAGCTATTAGGTGCAGAATATTCCCTGCAAAATTATTGTTCTTACTGACTATTGCAAAACTTAGTACGTTATGTCAAGACTAATTGTTCGAGGTTTCTTCAATTCGTTAGTTTATTGAAATTTTAATTGTTTTCGGTCACAAGTAATACATACAAAATTCAGCCAATAATAATTTTCGTCGCAGGAAATGTAATTGTTCGACAATAAATAGTTTCACATCGTGAGATTTTTAGAATAGTTGATAAAAGTACTTTGAGGAGAAATAAATGTTTAACACTTTGTGGGAGTTAGGGGAAAGTTGAAAAAAAATATTACTGGCTTGTATTGCACCATTGATTACACAGTGTGGAGATCCAAGTAAAAGCAAGGCATATAGAGCATTCTATAGTATCCTTTGTTGCAACGTATCTAGAACGTTTTAAGGCAGTACATTTTTTAACTGAGGGTTTAACTGAGGTAGGTAACATTTTTTAACTGAGGTAGCATTCAATTTGGAATACAATGGAAGTTTTGGTAAAAGCGCAAATTCTTAAATATGAAGATGACATCAATCAGCGAAATCCCTGGTATGATAGTTTTACCACTGAGGCATATATCTTGAAATGACTCCAGCCCCAGTAATAAAATAAGTACATATGAAAATTGGACTAACGAACTTTCTAACGAAAAGGTGCAAGAAAAGTGATTGTAAGTGCATGACTTGAATCGCTTCATCATGTAAAGGAGTTTTAATTTCAAATAAATTGATTTCCAACAATGTTACGAATAAAATAAATTGAAAGTTCTTGCGGAAGACCCATCCAGTGGGCTGAGCAGATCGCCGGGGCTTACCAACTCCTGGCCGTTTTTCACACCCCCTAACATTTCGATGAATAAAGTTTTACCAAATGGAACCGACCCATAGAAAATTATTAGAGCAAACAGACATGTAGTGTCACAACACAATCCTTGGCGCCTGCGAGCGATGGGACTGCATTCACCATCACGTGACCCTGGCCTCTGGTACCACTCGCAAGGCACCTTTACTGAAGTGCTCCGAGCAAAGAACGCTCCATCAATGGTGATCACGCAGGTGAGCGGCACACTGCTAGGGCGCACTATTCTCTTAGGTCTCGCTGCCTTGGAAACCTAGTGCACAATTTCAGTGTCAATCGATGGTCATCATTCTGCACCAACATTTCAAATCAACAGATATGAAGAGCAGCGTGACTCAGTTGTTGGTATTTATACATATTGGAGAACGAACACTTCAATTGCTCTTTCTGATGTCATCTATAAAGGGGTAAATTTGTTTTCTTAAGTTTTACACCATAATACACTTCTTATTGGGACATCTCACTGTATTTCATCAGTTAATTCACACGAGCATGAGTCACTAGCTAGACGTATGGTATACATACTGCAAGACAAATTTTAATTTTATAGTTCAGTGAACTTATTCTTCAAAGATTCAAACTTTTTGTTGAAGAAACCCATACTAATTTTCATCTCTTTCATTTCTAAACAAAGATCACGTTTAAAGACACCAAGTTCTCCAGTCATTGTCAAGGTTGGTTAAAAACACGCAACAACAGTTACAATGGCACCTAATGCAACATGAAACAAATTAAAGTAGTGACTGAGAATCTGGAAGGTTCAAACCTGAACAGATAAGTAGAAGCGTTAAAGGGAAGCTGCAGAGGTCTTAGAATTGGAAGAAGTACGGGGGTCTGGAGGGCTGACATAGTATAATTAAACTCCTGCAGTTATTTTCTGGATTATGCGCGTAGCAGCACCGCAATCACGTTTTAAATTTTCGTTTAAGCTCCGCCCCCTTCGCGCCCCGAGCGTAGCGGCGAAAGACCGGGCGCGAGGATGACGTCAGTACAGGGGTCACGTGAGCACTCTATTTAAATCACGCTCGTCGCCGATACCTAAGATGAGGTCACGATTGTCTTCGCCAACAGAGCCCGTTAAACGATCGACCCACGGCGTCTCCCGCCTACGATGCGAATTGTTCTTGCTAAATTAAAGCGACTAGCGGTGACTTCTGGCCTGTAAACTGTGATTTTCGTATTCACCGGGCGCAAAACTATAATAATTCGTTGAAAGCTCACTTTTTTTTAAAACTGCTTCAGCTGCCTTTTAAGGGTCCGTTCTGTACGCTGCCCCGGTTGCCAAGTGGCCGTCGTAGTGGTCCGGCGTCCTTTTATCTGTTACTAAAATGTGACGTAATAGCCGCGTGGTACGGTGCACAATCAGCAATTGAAGTGAAAGTTAAGGCACCATAGCAACCAGTGGGTAAGTTCTTCCAAGTGACAAAGGACCTAATAAAGAAACGGCAAAACATGAACGTGTCAAACTCGAGAGATGAGATAGCATTCGCTGAACTGTAGAAACTGATCAACTAGAAGAAAGTAAGTGATATCCGAAATTATAACGTGGAAAAGATCGAGGAAGCAATAAAATATGGACGCAGCATGAAATCGGTGAGAAGAAAACTTGGCATAGGACGAGGCAAAATGTATGCACTGAAAGATAAGCAGGGTAATATCAGCAATTTCGATGGCATAGTAAAAGCAGCGGAAGAATTCTATACTGACCTGTACAGTTCCGAGAGCAGCCGAGCTACTTTAATTCGAAGTAGTGATGAACAGGATACAGAGGCTCTTTCTATATATATATATATATATATATATATATATATATATATATATATATATATATATATATATATATATATATATATATATATATATATATATATATAGAAACTTTATTTGGTTGGAAAATATTTGAAGTATAGCGGTGGTCGGAGCCCCTCAGTCCAGGGCCCCACTGGCCTCTGCCGCCTGCCTGACCTGGCTAATTAAGGACTTTTGTCCTGCCAAGTCGGAACGGGCGAGCTGTGCCTCCCACTGCTCCATTGAGATATTATTAGTGGGCCTATGAGGGTGCTTACTACACTCCCAGGTCACATGTATTAGTGTAGGTATGCCACCGCACCAAGGGCATGTGGCCCTATAGCGGGTGGGATACATGGCATTTAGCAGTTTTAGATGGGGGAATACCCCGGTCTGTATTTTGCGCCAATCGGCGGCCTCTTCCCCGCTAAGTTGTGGGTGAGGCGGCGGGTATTTTCTGCGGACTCCGCGCTGATGAGAAAGGATGTCTTTTGCATTTAAATTGATGGGATTTTGTGAGGGATAGTGTGAGGGGTTGGGGTTCGAAGAGGACGCCATCGCTCGGTTAGTAGACGCTCGAGCTAAAGCGTTAGCCTGTTCGTTCCCCTGTACCCCCGAATGTCCCGGGCACCAGAGTAGGCGATGGCGGTGGTTGAACGATTTGGGGATTATCGCGAGGCTAGCCGCAGTCACGTGCCCCTTAAGAAACATGCAACATGTCTCCCGGGAGTCAGTGACCACGTCTGAGTCCCTTTCCGAACGCTCCGCGTGAGCGAGCGCGATCGCCACTGCTAACATTTCGGCTGAGGTGGGGGAGCCCGCCGTGGTCGACGCGGTAATTTGCTGCTGGCTGATCGCGTTCACGACTGCCAGGGCGTACCTCCTTTGGTAGCGCTGCCCGGTAGCCTCTGCATGCGCAGCTGCGTCCGTGTAGTACGTATTGTACCTAGCGTTATTGGAGTACATCGATTGAATATGTTGTGCGCGTGCTTTGCGCCTTTCCTTGTTGTACTCGGGATGCATATTCTTGGGAATTGGAGCTACTGTAATTTTGGATCTCACCGAAGGAGGGAGAGGTACGGCCTCTTCGGTGAGATGAATCGGGTATGCTGGGATATTAAGTCGTGCCAATATTGCCCTACCAGTTTTTGTGAAGCTGAGGCGCTCCCTCTGTCGCATCAGAGTGGCCTGCCTCAGTTCGTCGAAAGTATTGTGTACTCCCAAAGCTAGCATGCGCTCCGTGGAGGTAGATTTAGGCAGGCCCAGAGCCGCCTTGAAAGCTGTTCGAATTATCGTGTTGGCCTGCCTCTCCTCTTCCCTGTTCAGGATTTGGTAGGGCAAGCCATATGTGATTCGACTAATCACTAAGGCCTGTACGAGCCTTAGGGTATCGATTTCTCGCATTCCCGCCTTTCTATACGTCACTCGACGTATCATTTGGGCTATGTTGTGGGTTGCGGATTTGATGGTTTTGAGCGTCTGTGCTGCTCTCCCGTCGCTCTGAAGCCACAAACCCAGGACTCGCATCGTAGGTACCTCTCGGACCTTTTGGCCCTCAACCACAATGTTAATCGACCCTCTGGATTTGTAGCCTTTCGCGTGTAATCGGATGACCTCGGATTTTTCGGGCGCGCACTTCAGCCCGCTCGTTCGGGAAAATTTCTCCACCGCTAATACCGCGGTTTGGAGCGTGTATTCTTTTTCCCCTAGGGAACCTCTGCTCGCCCACAGCGTGATATCGTCAGCGTAAAGCGTGCAACCTAGGTCGGGTATCCGATCGAGATCGCGCGCGAGGCGACACATCGCCATGTTGAAGAGCAGAGGAGATATTATCGCTCCTTGAGGGGTTCCTTTGCTCGGCATTTTAAATATCTGCGATGTGATTTGGCCAATACTGATGCTGGCCTCGCGGTTGGAAAGAAATGCCCTAATGTAATTGTAGGTGCGCTCACCACAACCCGAACGTTCGAGTTCCTCGAGTATTGCGCCGTGAGAGACATTGTCGAAGGCTCCTTTGAGGTCTAGTGCTAGGACTAGTCTCTCGTCACCGTACGGAATATTGGTTAGAATCTCGTCCCTTAGTAGGAGGAACGCGTCTTGACACGATAAACCTGTGCGAAATCCTATCATGGAGTCTGGGAACCAGCTCCGCTCTTCCAGGTATCGCTGTAGTCTGCTGTGGATCACCCTCTCATAGAGCTTACCGAGGCAGGACGTGAGCGATACCGGCCGGAGGGTATCAATCGAGGGATTCTTTTTCGGTTTGGGGATCATGATTATTTTAGCCAATTTCCATTCTTGGGGCAAATCTCCCTTGGCCCAGTACTCGCTATTGAAAACCTTTGTTATTTTCGCTAGGGCCACCGAATCCATGTTTCGAATCATTGAATTTGTGATTGTGTCTGGGCCCGGTGCCGAGTTTTTAACTGCGGCTTGCGCCGCTTCGTACACTTCCGCGTACGTTATTTCTTCGTCTAATTTAGGGTTGGCCTCTCCCGCGTATGGTCTCGCCGTGTAGGGTGATGCCGTCGCGGGTGAGGGTCCTATGTATTTGTTCTGAAGGACGTCGACTAGTTCTTGATCTGTACCCTCGAAATTGTCTGCTATAATTTGGAGCTTCTTGTTATTCTCAGTACGTGTGCTCATTGGGTCTAGCATACTCCGGAGTATTCGCCACGTACTGGCCGTTCCCAGTGTCCCAGATAGGTTTCCGCAGAAGGTCGCCCACTCGTTTTTAGCTAGCTCGTTGGCGTGGCCTTGGGCTTGCTCTGCCAATAGAGCGATGCGTTGTCTTAGGTGTTTGTTTAGGCGCTGTCTTTTCCACCTCTTCACGAGTTTCCGCCTCTCTTCCCATAAGCTGACTAGGTGAGAGTCTATCACCGGCGCCTCCGCTGTGCGCTCTATGGCTTTGGTGGTGTCCCCGTGCACTTGTTGAAGGAATTTAGTCCATTCCCGCATGTTGGTCGGGGCGGTATCTGAATCCTCCTGTGCCCTCTGGAGTTTTCTATAACGAGGCCAATCGGTTAGCTTGGTGGTTCCTATTGTTCTACGTATGATGTGTGTGGAGAGCGCTATTCTGATTATGTCATGATCGCTTCCCAGGTTTTCGCCGAGGGAAACCCATTGTACGTCTCTGACATTAATTGTATATGCACGGTCGGGCGCCGTGTCTCTGCTCACGCTGTTACCCGTGCGCGTCGGTTTGCCAATTTGATTGATTGCCCGTAAGCACAAGGCTGTGGCGGTACGCTCGAGTAGGAACCCTTTGGGCGATGTTTTCGCGTATCCCCATAGTATATGGGGCGCGTTAAAGTCCCCCACTATCACCGCCTTATCCCTGGTGCCCGTTAAATCTTTTGTTGCTGAGAGAATTTGTGGTAGATCGTCCCCTTTGCTTTTGGGAGGACTGTACAAGTTTGTGATTATTGTGTGTGCTTTACTTCGTTTCTTTGGCATCACACTGATAACTATGGAATGAGTATCTCCCTCAATTTGTGGAAGTGTTAATAATTGAGCGTTTATAGACTTGCTCACCAGCGTGGCGACCTTCGAATTTTGGGGATCGCTCAGGGTGTAGTATCCCTGCATTTTGGCCGGCTTGGCTCCGACCTCCTGCAGACATATCACGTCCGGAGCGATTTCGAAGTTTTTGATAAACTGTCGGAGCGCTGCCGCTTTCCTGGAGAAGGAGCGGCAGTTCCATTGCCAGATCTCCAATTGTTCTGAATTTGTTATTCGTTGTGGTTTCCTAGTTTGATTAGCCATGTTGCCCAATCTTGTTTTATGCCCGTGACGTTTCCGCGTCCGAGCTATCAGATTCTGTTATGCAGTGGCTTATTTTAGCTTTTGCCGAACCCGCCCCAATCGCAATTGCGCGTTTTTTGGTCGGAACAGCCTTCGTGGCTGCCTTAAGTTGTTCTGCCACAAATACCTTATGTTTTTCAAAATCATTCGTGCATAGCTGCTGAAATTCCATTAGTTTTTGATTGACTAACGTCATCATGTCGTGCATGAATATTTTTAGGTTTTCCGTTATCATTGTTTGGATTTGCACTGTTGTTGTCTGCTCGTTATTTGCGATTGAAGTTGTCGGAGACGGCGCGGAGCCCGAGGTTATGTCTGTCGCCGCGTTCGTTTCGGCTATTTCTTTAGTCTGACGCGGCGTTTCCAGCTGTTCTATTTTGTTATTTAGTCGCGCCTCTAACTCTGACATCTGCTTCTCTAGTGACTTTCGTTTGCGTTCTTCTTCTAAGAGCTGTTCTCTAAGGCGCGCGTTTTCCTTTTCCAATTTCTGAATGCGTTTATCATTTTCGCCAGTGTTTTGTTTTGGAGCAGTGGGAGAAACAATCCTCGCCCAGCTCACCTGCTGTTTTTTAGGCAGTGGCGAATTCGACCGCTGCGAAGCCCTGGAGCCTGAGGGGTCCCTCGAAGGGGTACTGCTCTTCGCTGTGCCTCTTTGTGACGATCTGGATCTCGATCGGCGTCGATAGAGGTCCTCCTCCTCCGTCGACTCGAACCAGCGCCCCGGTGCCTTTTTGGTCCTCTGTTCCGACCGCTCCCGCGATCGAGACTGGTGAGTCGTCTTCCCGCGCTTGGCGGCAATCAGTTTGTTCGGGCACCGACGGGTCTCGTGCCCCGCCGCCCTGCACACGGCGCACTTTACTTCACATTCGTGTCCTTGTGGTGGTGGATTTTCGAGTCCGCAGCCCCGGCATATGTTCTTGGGGTTCGGACACACGTCCGAGCGGTGTCCCTCTTGCATGCACTCCAGGCACATTTGGACTGTAGGCCTGTACTCCGTACACCGCATTTCTACTCCCATGTAGTACACGCATTTGGGGCGCGTGCCGCCCGAGAAGGTGAGGAGAGCGGTGTTTGAACTTCCAAGCATTCGGGCCCTTTCGATGGTCACTCCTTGGGTCCTTACTCGCAGGTGTTGCTGGAGATCTGCTGATTCGGTGTGTGCTGGAAATCCGTGCACCACCCCTTTGTAGCTATCATCTGGATCCGCTACGTACACGTTGAAGGGGTACACGTTGACGAATATCATCATCGTCTCCACACCCTCACTGGAAGTGGCGGACGTCATTCGTCGAATAACATGCATGGAGCTGCGCGGCAAACAACACCCCTCTTTCTATAACTAGCGATGAAGTTGGAAGGGCCTTGAAAGACAGGACCAGGGGGAAAACTGCTGGAGAAGATGGAATAATAGTCAATTTAATCAAAGATGGAGGAGATATCATGCTTGAAAAGCTTGCGGCCCTTTATACGCAATGTCTCACGACTTTAAGTGTACCAGAAAACTGGAAGAACACCAATATTATACTGATCCATAAGAAGGGAGACGTTAAAGAATTGAAGAAATATAGACCCATGTAATACGTAGGATGGATAAGAGGTGGACCATTAGAGTTACAGAATGGATACCAAGAGAATGGAAGCGCAGTCGAGGACTGCAGAAAGTTAGGTGGAGTGATGAAGTTAGGAAATTCGCAGGCGCAAGTTGGAATCGGCTGGCGCAAGACAGGGGTAATTGGAGATCGCAGGGAGAGGCCTTCGTCCTGCAGTGGACATAAATATAGGCTGATGATGATGATGATGATGATTCTACGATTGCTCATATCCATGTCATCAATCAGGTAATAGAGAAATCTGCGCAGTACAATCAACCTCTCTATATCGCATTTATAAATTATGAAAAGCATTTGAATCAGTAGAAATACCAGCAGTCAGAGGCATTGCGTAATCAAGGAGTACAGGAGGCATACGTGAATATCTTGGCAAATATCTACAAGGATTGCACAGCAACTTTGGTTCTCCACAAGAAAAGTAGAAAGATACCTACCAAGAAAGGGGTCAGGAAAGGAGACAATCTCTCCAATGCTATTCACTGCATGCTTAGAAGTATTGAAGCTCTGAGACTGGGAAAGCTTAGGAGTGAGGATCAATGGTGAATATCTCGGCAACCTTCGGTTCGCAGATGACATTGTCCTATTCAGCAACAATGGGGACGAATTACAACAAATGACTGAGGACCTTAACCGAGAAAGTGTAAAAATGGCGTTGAAGACGACTATGCATAGGACAAAGATAAGGTTCGGTAGCCTGGCAAGGAAACAAGAATTCAGGATCGCCAGTCAGCCTCTAGAGCCTGCAAAGGAGTATGTTTATCTAGGTCAGTTACTCACAGGGGACCCTGATCATGAGAAGAAAATTTACAGAAATATAAAATTGGGTTGGTGTGCATACGGCAGGCATTGTGAAATCCTGACTGTGAGCTTACCAGTGTCGTTGAAAAGAAAACTGTGCAATTATTGCATTCTACCGGTGCTAACATATGGGGCAGAAACTTGGAGGTTAACAAAGAAGCTCGAGAACAAGTTAAGGACCGCACAAAGAGCGATGGAACGAAAAATGTTAGGCCTAATGTTAAGAGACAGGAAGAGAGCGGTGTGGACCAGAGAGTAAACGGGATAGCTGATATTCTAATTGACATCAAGAGAAAAAAATGGAGCTGGGCAGGCCATGTAATGCGTAGGATGGCTAAACGGTGGACCATTAGAGTTACAGAATGGATACCAAGAGAAGGGAAGCGCAGTCGAGGACGGCAGAAAACTAGGTGGGGTGATGAAGTTAGGAAATTTGTAGGCGCAACTCGGAATGAGCTAGCGCAAGATAGGGGTAATAGGAGATCGCAGGGAGAGGCCTTCGGCCTGCAGTGGACATAAATATAGGCTGATGATGATGATGAGTGAAGAAGAGACAGACATAAAACCAGTTAAAATTACAGCTAATGACAGAGATGATAGTAATTTGCGTAAAGATAAGACAATTGCCAATCATTTCGCCTGAAAGATTGGCGTGAAGTCAGGTACAGTCGAATAGAAAAAGACCAATTTAGATATGATGGACAGCTCGCATGCTGAACTACACCATTCTCTTCATGGTCTTTGCCAGCGACCGCTCCTTCATTTCGCCTTCGGAAGACGCGCAGCAATAGATACCCAGCCCCCAGAAAGTGCGTGAATTATCCTGAGGGTGCTAATCACATTATTACCAAGTTTCGGATGGCTGCCTCCATCAAAAGACAGTTTGCTCATCAAATATCAAGTGACGTAGCTGCGATTACCGTTAGCTTCTAGATTAACCGAGAAACAGTTACTCACGAGTATGGTCTTATAATGGTTCAGACAGCGTTTTGCTGCTGAAAACGTGATTCTGACCAATCACGCGAGCGTAAACGAACGGTTTGCTTTCCGAACCACTATAATCCGAACCACTGAATCGCTATATCACAAACGAAAAGTCAGAGAATATGGTCTGGAGACTGAAGAAGGCAAAGTTGTCTTTACAGCACCAGTGATGCGCAATTATTTTAAATGTTCAGACTATACCAGGCGCGTTTCCTTCATCGAACGATTATGCTTGTTTAGGAAGAATAAATGTTGGGAAACATATTTTAATTCGATACAATAAAATTAGCCTTAGAGTGTCACATCTGGCGTCACTGACATTTTGTGACGTCATGAAACAGAGCAAAACTTGTTCACGTCGTGTGACAATGCTGCTAGGTAGCATGGTGCGCTGATTATAAAATACATAAATCAAGAATGCAGCGCCGGTTTCTTTAAATGCACATAAGTCGAAATTCGTAAGTACCATGGTAGATCGTTCTTAGCTCACTGGCGCTTGTCAATATTTTCTCTAAGGTTGAGTTGGTTCGAACTTTCATTCATCTTAAAAAGAAAGTAGTCGGAAATGTCGTCTCAGCATTCCTTTAACGTCACTGAAAACTCACTTTATTCAGAAACTTTGTTGCTAAGTTTACAAGACGCTTCACGTCACTAGAAGCTACTTATGGCCGCTCTGACATCGCCCTGGCGAGCGCGGTGATGGACTCGTGACTGCAACGGGTCAGCGGGCTGCTCCTCTTGCCTACCCAGGGAGACCAGGTGCAGTTATTGCGTTCCGGAAAGCCTCTGTAGTCCAACACGTCATCCTTGGGCGGCACAGAAATTGACTCGTAGTGTCGTAACCTCTTCATCATCTCCTGCAGAATCTGAAAGAACCACTTCATTTCATGAATACTGTCAGCCCCGCTAGAACTGAAACAGAGGCTCTTAAACATGAGGCTCTTCCATTGCACGAATAGCAAAACACATGAACAACACTAACACTAGAAAAATTTATAATCACAGGAGAAGCAATTCGCTGTACGCACACACAAAAAGAGAAAAGTGAGCAAGTATTACACGTTGGTAAAACGTGAAGGCGAAAGCCTGCCAGCTGTGGAAGACGACGACGATGAACGGGCGAGCAGTGGCACGAGCGCGTCTTTATGACCACGTGACGTATGCAATTAGGCACACAGTAAGCACACCTTTAGTAAGCCGGAACCGTGGATAGCCGCGGCTTCAGGGACGCGTGCTCGTCCCGCACCGCGGAGGCCCGGGTTCGATTCCCACCCAGACCGAAACTTACCAAAGTTTCTTTTCATATAGCCACAAATTTGTGGGTTTGCAGGAACCAGCCTGAGAAATGTGACGTAAATCGGAGCCTTTTAGAGGTGTTTTTATCACTCTTTGCAGCGTCGGCCATTTTTCGTCACGGCGCAGTTTCGCCAAGGTCACCTCCAAGGGCACCGCCAACATAGACACCTAAAAACATGTATGTCTTCAGTCTGCTGTATCAGTGCGCGTTGCTGTTTCGGACCAGTCGGCAAGATATGCATCCGAAAGTCTGCGGTGCTATATTGAACACGAGAACTGCATAGAATTATCGGGCATCCTTTCGCGCATGAACACAGCCTTGCACAAAAGAAGCTACAATATAAGCGTGTCTGTTACAAAAAAAGTCGCAGTTTCGGTTGAAAGACGAAGCATCGATTACGAAAGCAAATTAGTAGAGAGCTGTAAAGCAACAATATCAGTTTAATAGGCCGTGTAAAATTTTAAACACTCACTTACTAACTAAATAGACAAGCACGGCGTCACGCGCGCACAGTTGAACATGAACACATCTCGCTCGATGACCCGGAAGCTCGCTGTGAAAACGCCGGAGTGAGAAAGCGCGCCAGCAGCCGCGGGCAAATTGACCTTCGCCCTCTCTCTCGTCACGGTTCAACGAGAACTAAACGTCGAAAGCCCAGCGCATGCGAAGCTACCGGCACTCGGCGCTTGCACTTTCTGCCGATAGCAGATCGCTTTGAAGGTGATGCCTGCGCTTGTGTGCACTTCGCCCACTTCGTTTATCTCTCTCTCGCCCACATCGCAGATCACTTTCTAGATATGGCGGCCGAGCGGCCGCGCTGCAGTGAGCAGCAGCCGATGGAACAGAACGCACCCCCCTCCCTCTCCGTCACCTCGGCCCCATGCCTCGCGCACGAAAGAAGACCGCGCGCTTCCGGCCTGCCTTCCTCCCTCGCGTGCGCTACATCGAGCCTCGATTGCAGACTCACCCTTGTACGCTTCCACTCGCTCACACAGCGTACGGCGCGCGACGACGCTTGTTTCGCTGTTGGACCTTATACGGAACCTCACGGCGACGGCGACGACTACAGCGACGCCGATGGCAGAAATGCGCTTGGAGTGTCCATATAATTGCTCTCGCAATAAAATACCAACACACTCGGAAGCTTCTCGAATAAAATGACTCGATGATCTTGTACGATTCGCGTATAGATCAGATAAAAGGAACGCATTTTTCGCTCTCTACGAGTTCTCTTTAAGCGCAGTAAAATGTACCAGGTTTTAGCTGAAAACGAAAAGCCCGAAGTACAAATCCTGAATAGTGAGAGAAAAAGCTACTTTCAGGCAATATGACGAAGCTCTCAGACATTTCATTTTAAATAGGTATCAGCATTAGGTCAAAAACGTATAAAACAATACTTCGCTTGGGAAAAAAACTACAATGACCTCCCTTTGACAAATCCGCAAGGTATAATTCCACTGAAGACTGGAACGGAAGCAAAAGGTCTTCATCACACAATGAATATCCGGTACATTGAGTTTGCATGACCCATTTCATGGTACAGAAATAACAAAACCCAGTTTTAAACTTAATCAAGGAACACTGTTCACACAAAGAAGTAGAATGAAGTATAAAATGTGTGATGCGTATAACACTGTTTAAGGGGTGTGAGTGTAAAACGTTTTATATTTCATTCATGATCATAAAAATTTTGGATGATGTGGCATCTTCACCGTAATTAGTTCTGGTCAGATGCACTTCCGAATATTCGAAATGTCTGGTGTTGTAGATATGTGTGCTTAGCTTTAAGTTAACCAGAGCAAGTAAATATTTAGTCCTTCATTTCTCTTTGTAGCGCATAACATAGCGTAAAATTGTAAAAATTGTCCTCGCTAATTTATCCAGATATCTTTTTATAACGGCCGAGATAGATGATAAGAAGTCGCATTAACAAGTACTTTTGTTATTTTTGTTTTAATGCATTTTTAGTTTCGAAGTGTGTACGTTTGTGGGAGGGGTGGGTTCTCGTATGAAAACACAGGAATAAATGGTGCGCAACTAATTTCCTTAATATTGGTTCAGTATTCATTTTCTTGTTTCTTGGCGATATGGATAACTTTCAACGTTGGCACCAGACAAAGTGACTGCTTCCACGCGTCCTCAATGATCTGAAAGTGTGCGCACGCGCGCTCGACCTCGTCCTCGGGAGTCATTCATGGTCACAAACGATCACACATTGGCTAGCCTATATGGACCATTGCGTCATCACAAACGTTGCAAATGTATTTCGCTACATTGAAGGTTCCATGCTGCATGTACCAAAATAATGTTTGGCTCGCTTGTTCACGGTAGCCTGCAGTGTCTCTAGATCGGCAACTGTTCCTTAAAGAGCCCCTAAACCACCCAGAGGTCGAAATTTAGTTGCGGCGCTGCAGTTGTGCACGAGTCTACAATGAACAGGTAGCCGCGAGAATTTTGTGAAATGGTGCCCTAATAGTGGAGTTACACGCGTTTGATGATCGAAACACGGCCCTCGCTCGTTTCGCTCTTGCCTTCGCTACTTTCCTCGTTCATTGGTTTCTCCTCCTCGCCGAGTGCTGCTCCAAATGTCACCTGACATACGTCATCGCCAACACTCTTCTCAAAACACCG
The DNA here is from genome assembly GCF_013339745.2 of Dermacentor silvarum. NCBI lineage: Eukaryota > Metazoa > Arthropoda > Arachnida > Ixodida > Ixodidae > Dermacentor > Dermacentor silvarum. The sequence continues at coordinate 18,356,695 of NC_051164.1, read as the reverse complement.
TCCACTTCCGTTTAAGGCACGTCCACGTTAGCGGCAAATATACCGACGGCGAACCGGCCTCCAGTGCCGTACAACGTCTGCCGCGCGAGAGGTGTCCAAAGTATACGGCAGTTCGGCCGGCGCACCGCCCGCAGCACGATCAACGGGCCAATGGACGACCGCGAAGCTGCGCGCCTCCGCCACCGGTGACGAAAATATCGGCTGCATCTTCTGTTCCAAGCAAATAATTTGCGCTAGATAAAGCGATGCGTAAATGCGTAGAGAGGTCCCGGTCTCATCCTCTCTACGGTAAGGAAATCTCGCCGTTCGCGAGGAAAGCCGCCGTCGAACGGTGGCCCGCGAATCGCAAACGGCATGCGACAAGTTACCGTGCCGGTAACGTGGAAGGGCCTTATTAGCCGCCACTCAGCGCTTCTTGGCTACCCGCTGTTGCTACGGTACCGGCCCATGTTCAGGCGAAGCGTGCTGCTATAGACCCTGTGTTGCGCGCACGTCTGGAAACGCCAACACTGTCATACTCTGTTCGCGCAGCTAATCAGACCGCTATGCACGACTGTGTTGGAGCATGACCGATTTGGCACTTGCGTTGCGGGCTGTAATAGGTGAGGCGTAAACTCGTAAAGGCTCATGGGATGCGGGGTCTGCATCGACTTCCGATTCAAGACATGCGCGGCGTGCCGTTTCGCGAGCAACTTTGTTGGAGCTGAGACACGTTTTTTCGTTCGATCTCGTTACATATCTTATCGCTAGCGCAATCATGGTTGGTTGTGCAGCTGTCGGTTGCTCAAGTTCGAGCACGAAAGGGAAAAAGATGTTCAGGTTCCCTTGGACCGAAAAAAAAATGTTGTGGGTTGTGGCAGTAAGGAGAGCCACGGCGTGTGGTGGCCTCTGGATACCAAGCGTCGGAGCCAGAGTATGCCAAGACCCCTTCGTCACAGGTGGGTGATATCTGCCGTAGTTCCTGCATGTATGATTTATCAGTGTCTTACATATTCGGTATTTAACTTGCGTTCAGGCGCTCCTAGCAAAGATCCGCATCATGTTGACTTCGTGCCATCAATATTTTGGCACGACGAGAGAGCAACTGAGGCCTAAAGACGGAAGCGTGAAAGGTATTTAGCTACATAGTTCTTTCATCGACACAACCACAATCTCACTGTCTACGCAGATACGACAGGCATACGGCTTTAACGGAAAAACGCACCGTCGCAGTGCAATATGCAGCCGGGGCTTGCATTGATCCCGTGACAAGTGTGACACAGCAGCGAACGGCCGCAGGATATCACGCTAGCGGTACCACCGAGGAATCTAGGGACGCAGCAGTTGTCAGTGATGTTAACTGCAACGACAACACAACCAGCCAGTGTTTCCGAAGACGAGGACATCGCACCAGTGGAACAAAATGACGCATCGGGAACGCCTTTCGAGGAAGCGTTAGCTGTACGCACGTACGTAAGAGCTTACTGCTTCGTGACGATCTACTGTAGCGGTAGTTTAAATGTAAGTACTTGTAGATACTTTCTTTTTCTTTTTTCAGTAAAAGCACAAGATGTTATTTTTGCGCTACTGTGAAAGCGAACGTGCAGCTGCTCGAGGATGAAATACAGAAACTAAAAAAGGATGGCTCCCCTTATGCAGGAAGCAAGCAGCAAGGAAAACTTGTGACATCTATAAGCAATGCTGAAGTGCATTTTTACACAGACATGTATAAATAGAGGTCTTATACACCTTACACAACATGGACTTTCTTATTCACAGCATTATTTGCAGGGTTTTCTAAGGCAGTTTTCTTCACCATAGCAGCCAGAATTGTTCCGGTTCTTCCCTCTGCACAACACAAGTTCCCTCACGAGATGCAGCTGTTTTCTTTCCTGATGAAACGTTGTCTGAACTTTGCATTTAAGGACTTGACATACAGGTTTGACGCCACGCCTAAGACTATCAGCCAGAGCTTTAGGTTTCTGGTGGCTGCTCTTCACCACTTGTGCAAAGCAGTTATAATGCTTTCCAAGTCCTCAGGTGTGCCACAACTGGTTGTCAGAAAAGGAACACAAGAACTTTCCAAAGCTCCGTGCCATCTTTGACTGCACAGAAGTGACTGTTGCTAGGCAAGCTGTTTAATTTTGAACATTGACAGGTTATTCTTCACAACTGAAGCACCTATCCTTTATCACTTGTTTGACTATGCATTGCAACCTATGACCTATGATATATGCATTGCAACCAAGTGAACTGGCGTCAGTATAAGTTACCATGCAAATGATTACTTGTCTTAAACTTTGCAGGCATTTAAACCAGGACTGTCAACAAGTTGTGTGGAGCAACTATAAAGAAAATAGTACGTTGGAGTACCTCGTTGCTGTAAACCCTCATGGTGCAGTAATGTTTTTATCAAAGACCTACAGAGGACGAGTTTCTGATAAGGAGTTGACGTTATCATCTGGTGAGCTGTTCATACTCAATATTATTATATCAGCGCAATGTTTTCAGCAGCTCATCCAGTTTTTTTCTCTTCGGCACAGGATTTATGGACCACCTACAAAAGGGCTACCAGGTTCTGGTTGATCGTGGCTTCCTCCTGTTCGAGGAATTCTATGAAAAATGCGTTCAGCTGGTAACACCAAGCTTCACAAAGAACAGGGTACAGCTCCCAGAACAAGAGGTCACAACGTCAAGGAGAACTTCCTCAACACTAATTATTGTTGAGAGAGCCATTGGTCATCTCAAGAAATGGCGCATAATGACTGGAACTGTTCCCCACACATTAGTGGATGTTTACGATGAAATCACAACTGTAGTTCCTGGGCTTACAAATCTTTGCCCACCGCTGTCAAAAAGAGGTGAGCGATATGGCTATACAAAATTCTGATTGCTCTTGAGGAACGTGTGCCCTGTGACACTGCTAACTATTCCACCATTAATTTCTAGCTTTAGTACATGTTAGCATATGGCACACAATAGTGCAGAGATTGCATGTGTGCACCACCTTTTACCATGAATCTTTTTTTCTTACCCGATTTATCCTTACAAAGCATAGTGTTGCCAGCTGTGTGCCTAAAACAATCTGTTCACACACAGAAATAACCACACAAGTGGATTTGACAGTCAATTTTCAGAGTTCGCCCACGAGACACCATGTGTACTTTTGAAAAACGCTTTATTGCAAGCACAGTGCATAACAGAGATCATGAAAAGAGGCATAAGTTGCAAGAGTTCACTGAAATTCAGCACTGTTAAGATGCCATGGGAACACTTGTGAAAGCACTAACAAGCACCATCTCAAGATTCTTAGGTTTCACATTCAGTCTTTTTTCATCGAGTATTAGAGTGTAGCAGAAAAAGAATGCTCAACATTCACGAAACATAGCCGCGCAGACTTGTACTTTCGAATGTTTGACGATTTTATGTCATCAGGAGTGGCAGAATATTCGCCAGTTCTTTCAGTACCAAAAACCAGACAAATTGACTGTATTAGCAATACGTCCATTGGAGATGGTGGCAAATCCTTCCTAGACATGCAAATACAGCCATTACAATAGCAAAGTGTTCGTGGTTATAAATTGCTATCTTCAGTTAAGTGTACAATTATGGCGCTTAACTGGCGTCACAGAGGATTATTTTCCTGGGTTCTTGTTGCAAATGAAATCCTCCTTTCCTCATTCTGTGTCATTGAAAATTTTTCTATCACGTCGGCTGCCAAGGCACCCACATTTTCATTTCTAAACCCCTTTGAATTTAGAAGCCTGGAGCTATATGTGGACAATGGTACTTCCAGTGTTACCTCTAGAGTTGCTGTAAAAGAATTTTGAGAGTTAGTGACATCTTCTGGTACTGTTGCTGCAGCAACTACTCCTGGCTGGCAGGTAGTTGGCGTAAAAACCTTTCCCGAAGGAGCAACTTGCAGGAGAAAAGGGAGAATTCCAGCCATTCAAATGTTAGGAGACCAATATTAAAGTGCAATTGTTTAAGCTTGTATGTTTCACCAGCTGCAGCCTTCCCAGGAAGCCTTTTACATTGGGGATTCCTTTTAGATTCACTGCTCCACGTTCTTTTGACACTGTTTGCATTGGCCCATAACGGTGCCGCTGATATGATATCTTTTTCGTTGGCTTGAATGGGATGTGAAAACAAAATTCGGCACGTATTGCTATCTTTAGTTAAGTTCTCCAGCGAGTGATAAGATTATAAAACACGCTGCAGTTGCTTAGTAGCTTTGGTGTTGCACTGCTAAGCACGAAGTCTCGGTATCAAATCCTAGCTGCGGCAGCCACATTTTAATTGGGGTGAAATGCAAACACTGCCACGTACTATGCATTGGGTGCACGTTAAAGAACCCCAGGTGGTCAAAATTATTCCGGAGCCTCCACTACGGCGAGCTTCGTAATCAGATTGTGGTTTTGGCACGTAAAACGCCACAATTTAATAACATTATCAACAAACTACGGCTGGTACAGAAATGGAAAAGGGCATTTTTAGACTCCGAAAATCCAATATACGCATCAACATCGAAATAGGCATTTATAGGCACAATAAAAATGCCCCTAAAATGTTTCTAGGCCCATGGTTCATGCTTAATGTTAAATAGGCACGATAAGCACGTGAGGAAAAAAAATAGCCATTTTGCCTAAAGTTTTGTCTCTAGTTATGATACATGACTCGACAGTGTTAGTTATATTCTGCATGCAAAAAAGACTGACAATCTCAACGCAACTTTCTGAAATACTCAACGCAACTTTCTGAAATACAAGTTGGTCAAATTTCACTTGCTTAAACACACATAATACGATTGCTAAAATTACAAGTATTGTTCGATGACACTTGTAAAATTACGAACACCAAGCAAGCTCATGAACATATCGGATGAAATAATGTGTATGACTCATTGCTGCACTCTGAATCATAGATTCTAAACTTTTCAGAAAATAAAAGTTGAATGGCAGCAGTAATTAAACTAACTGGTAAAAATATCACATTTCATTGACTAGAACACATATCACATGCTTCGTTGATAATCAAATACTAAAAGTAAAAGTAACTGTGTTGGCACATATGGTGCACTAAATTACACCTGTGCTGTGCACTAGATAAAAATTCCTAACCACTAAAATGGACACTGAAGGGCTAAACTAAATAAATAGCAGTATCACACATTTCAGTTTGACAAGTCAAGAACAGTTGACCTTTAAAAACGGATTGCTATACTTGCAGCTCCGAATCGTGTTCGTCCTGTCCTCCTCTTCTTCCTTGCCTTTTTTTGTCCATGTCTGCACTTTCTGCCTTGCTGTGGTGTTTCCTTACCGAGGAAGCTTTTCGTTCCAAGTGTGAATGCTAACCCTGAGAGGATAAGGGGGCCATTCAGTTTTTCACTGTGCATTTATCTCAATGGTGGTGGCACACACACGCATGAAAGACAGGTGCATCACATTTTTTTTCGAGTAGACCTTTCTGCATTCTCGACTTGTCAATGACAGTAGAACACTGAATCACATGCTTCATTGATTGAACACTGTATCGCATTCAGAAAATTGTATTTAATGGTGAACATACTGTATCACAAGCCGCATGGCAAAACTTTACTATTAAAAGACACTAAAGAGGAATATTAAATTAGTTTCATCTGATATGTTATCAGAATTCCTTAAGTTTCGTATTTCATTCCTTGATAAGAAAGTTTAGCGCTTGTTTACTGATGCATTGACTAGTCGAAAGCAGATGCAGTCATTTAACATGAGGAGCTAGCACAGGAAGCCCATGTTTCATTTCTTCATCTTTTCTAGCTGACCAAGACCGCGCTCTTGGCCAAAATAATATTTTGGCATTACACCAATGTAGTTTATGAATTCAGTGTAACATTCCTCCTTAGTGCCCTTCCCATGTTTTCAAAGTACAAAAAGATTATACGTTCGGATGTATTTGAATACAAGTAAAAAGCTTCCAAACATATACTGCAAGCCATGTTTATATTATGGTCCTAGTGGAATAGATTATGAGTGCATATAGTTCTACATAGAATTGCCAAGAATTATTCTGGGCATTACGATGTTTTTAGAAAAACTTGCAAGCTCTCTTTGTGTGTCTCCATAAAACTCTCGCCTCTTTCTACTACTAGCAGATGCCCTCCCCCGTAATTGTGAATGTAGAAGTAGCATTTTGTCATGTTGCCCAGGTTTAGATGAAGCTAAGCTTGCACCTGCTAGTATATTACTTTCTTTCAATGTCCCATTGACTGTAAGACAAAACCCCTTCCTCTTCTGACCTTCAGCTACCAAGTCTTCGGGACTGCAATCTCTCGAGCAAAAGTGGCGGGTCATGACATTCACATCAGAAAATTCCATCAGGGCTACAGCGAAGGAGTGGATAATTTGGGTTTACCATTAGTCCACGTGCTTCAATGCGTGCATTAGAATGCATTATCTGTAAGTGTTAAAGCAGCCACTCTTTGAGCCACAGGCTCATTTGTGACACCGTACAAAACAGCAGGCGCATTTAATGGCCGCATGCTGTATATCTTATTCACCAGTGTCGTGCAGCGCACTCGTTTTGACCGACACACATCTTTGAAAATTGATGCCGTCACCCTGCCTTTTCGGTACTGGTGCCACAGAGGATTATTTGCCTGGGTTCTTGTTGCAGAATAAATCCTCCTTGCCTCATTCTGTGTCATAGAAAATTTTTCTATCACGTCGGCTGCCAAGGCACCCACATTATCATTTCTAAACCCCTTTGAATTTAGAAGCCTGGAGGTATATGTGGGCAATGGTACTCCCAGTGTTACCTCTAGAGTTGCTGTAAAAAAATCACAGCATATCCACGGGGTGAATGATGATGAGTGGGCGAAGCTCCGGAGGGAATCATCGGATCTCCCGCTTAAGGGGACGCTAGCACAAACGCGTTAGAAACGTGCAGTACTCTCTAGTAAGGGGGAGCGGCCACAGCGTCTTACGCAGCCATTACACATGCCGGAACGTGCACCGCGTTTGCCGACGCCATCACATGACTGCTGAGAGAGTATACCCCCCGTATTCATAAACGCTCCTCGACTTGAACTTGACTTGCCACCGCCTTGGGCAGCGCGTTCGAAACGCGTTGAAGGTAAGGCGGAGAGGCCACAGCGTCTTACACCAGCTTCTTACACGCGCCGTAACGCGCTAGCACAAACACGTTAGAAACGCGCTAGAAACGCGGCCTTTTTAATGTTGGGTATATTGCCATCGTGGTGCGTGTGTCTATGTGCGCTTCGTGGCGTAGTGGTTAGCGCCGCGCGTTCGGAAGCGAGGGGTCCCTGGTTCGATTCCGCGCTACGGACACAACTTTCGGAATTTTTTTTTCATAAAACGCCGGAAGCGTTCTCGGAAGCCGGAAGCTGGCCGTCAGGAAGCGGCAACGGAATGGAACTGGAAGCGGAAGTGGAACCGGAAGCGGAAGTCGGCTTCCGGTTATACTATACGTATACATTATATATATATAGGGTATACATGCATATACGGACACACAACGCCATCTATGAGCAATTCATAAAAC
>NC_051164.1:18307776-18349074 GCF_013339745.2 Dermacentor silvarum | reverse complement strand
CCGTAAAAATTCTTGTTTTCGGGTGCAGTACACCGGACTTAAAGAACGATGGGCCGACTACTGCGTAAGGTACTCCTGCATGTGACTGGGAAGCGTCAGTGTAGAACTGAGTGCAGGACGAGTGCTTGAACTGAATTTCTAGAAAATGCATTCGGATATGTGCCTCTGGAGCATCTTTTGTGACTTCTACAAGCGAGGTATCACACTCTGATTTGCCAGTGCCACGGTGGCACTGGCTTTGCTGCGGCCATCAGAGCATTTTCAGGTAGTGGGATATACATTTGTCCGCTAATTTTCCTTACACGTACTGAGAAGGGATCTCTTGCTGTCGGCCGGATATTAAAGTGTCGCACTGGTCATGTCATTTACGGTTGAAAAGGACGGGTGTTCCGAGTTCGAACTAACTTTCAGGAAATGGGTGAGGCTTAGGCATGAACGTTGCATGTCAAGCGACCACATGTCCGCCTCTAAATACTGGCTTGACACAGGACTTGTCCTGAAGGCACCAGTGGCTAGGCGGATGCCTAGGTGCTTTACAGGATCCAGCATCGTTACGGCGCTTGGCGTAGTGGAATGGTACACTATGGCACCGTAATCTAGTCTTGTGAGTATGAGGCTCTTATACAGATTCAAAAGACACTTTGTGTCACTACCCCAAGCGGTGCGTGACAATACTTTTAGAATATTCATTGTTTTCATGCACGTGTTTCTTACATACTGTATGTGTGCCACAAATGTTGGTTTCATATCTAAAATCACACCTAAAAATTTATGTTCTGTTTTTACGGCCACACGTTGTCCCAGCAACTCAATGTCAGGATCGGGGAGCAGACAACTCTTTTTGGAGAACAGGACGCAGGTGGTCTTTTGCGCGTTAAGGCTAAATCCATTCTCATCTGCCCCCTTAGACACCTTGTTCAGACCAAGCTGAATCTGCCACTCAGAGACTGCAAGATTGCACGAGGTGAAACCTATCTGTACATCATCGATGTATGAAGAATAAAACATGTTTCTTGGGATATACACCCACATGGAACTCATTTTTACCATAAAGAGAGTGCAACTGAGCACCCCGCCCTGTGGCACTCCAGTTTCCTGCACAAATGGTCTTGATACAACATTTCCCACACGAACACGGAATGTGCGATTACATAAATAGCTTTCTATGACATTTAACATGTTACCACGTATACCAACGTGTGAGAGGTCTCTGAGTATTCCAAACCGCCACGTGATATCGTAGCCTTTTTCCATATCAAGGAATACAGACACAAATAAGTGTTTATGGACAAAAGCTTAACGAATTTGCGTCTCAATACGCATCAGATGGTCGGCGGTGGATCGACCCTCTCGAAACCCGCATCGGTACGGGTCAAGCAGTTTGTTTGATTCAAAGAAATGTATTAGTCGGCGGTTTATCGTATTTTCTAACAGTTTGCAGAGACATCTTGTTAGTTGTATAGGTCGGTAACTCGAAACAGATGATGGGTCCTTGCGCTGCTTCAGTATAGGGACGACAATGGCCTCTTTCCAGGCAGAGGGAATCTCGCCGGGGGACCATATAGCGTTGTAAAGGGAGAGGAGAGTTCTCTTTCTTTTATGGAGAAGGTGTTTTAGCATTTGATAAACTACGCGGTCAGAGCCTGGGGCAGCCTTGTTGGAACAACTAAGCGATGCATACAGCTCAGCAATGCAGAATGGCTGGTTGTATGCCTCGTCTCCAGTACATTTTTTTTTCGATTGTAACCTTGTGTCTTTTAAATGTTTGGGAATAATGATAGGAGCTGGCCACATGTTCAAAATGTGCTCCCAGGCAGTTAGCTGGGTCTTCCAGACTGTCGCCTTGTATGGTTACGAACGGGAGTGAATAAGTTGGTAGCCCTTTTGTCTTATTAACCTTCTTCCAGGCTCTGCCCTCGTGTGTATATGAGTTGATACCTGATAAAAACTTCTCCCAACTCTCTCTCCTGGCCTGCCGGTGCGTTATTCTGCCCTCCTATTTTATTTTCTTATAATTGACAATATTCTCCGCAGTTGGGGACTCGCGTAGCAAACCCTACGCTTTGTTCTGTTTCCTACGACCGTTTCGACATTCGTCGTTCCACCATGGGACACGGCGTTTGCAGGTCGCACCACTCATTACAGGTATACATTCAGAAGCGGTATCGATTATGAAAGATATAATAAACTCAACAGCAGCATCAATTCCCAGTGAAGATATGTCAGGCCACGAGATACCACTTGTAAGACTTCAGAATTTCTCGCAATCTGCCGTACCGAACTTCCACCGGGGAGCCTGTGGTGGAGGTTCGTTTTGTAGTGGTGATCTCAGTAGTATGGGGAAGTGGTCACTCCCGTAAGAATTTTTTATAACTTCCCAGGAAATATATACGGGGAAGCTACACTGAAATAAATGGAAGAAATTGTTTTGTTTGCGAGATTTCAGTAGGTGGGTTCCTTCTTATTCAGGAGACATGCACCAGAGGAGAAAAGAAATTGTTCGATTAGGCGTCCTCGTGCATCGATACGCGTGTCGCCCCACAAGCTGCTGTGTGCATTGAAATCGCCAAGAACGAGGTAAGGTTCTGGTAATTCATCTATAAATGACTGAAATTCATGCTTGTGTAAAGGATAATGTGGGGGTATGTAGAGCGAGCAAATGGTTATGAGTTTACCGAGAAGTACAGTACGAACTGCTACCGCCTCAAGTGCCGTATTGAGTGGAAGTTGCTGACAGGCTACACTTCTGTTGAGTATGATGGCCACACCACCAGATGATTCAGCAGAATCCTCGCGATCTTTTCGGAAAACAATATTCTGACGTAGGAAGTTGGTGTTCCTGGAGTTTAGGTGTGTTTCTTGAACACACAGCACCTTTGGTACAAATTTATTGATAAGTTCTTGCGTGTCTTCTATGTTGTGGATTAGTCCCCTAAGAGTCGTCTCTCCCTAGGCTCTCCGTGTGCCATCTGAGGAGTTGTGTCCATTGCATCTTGCGAGACGTTGGACACTCGCTCTAGTGAGTGATGAGTACGTCGGTTTGGCTTCGCCTCGGAAGACGAAGCCTTTGTCCCCACCAGTGCGGAGGTTGACGGTACCTCCTTAGCCTCCGTGCTATCCTGGCTGCTGGCAGAGCTAGCAGAGGCCACCGGTGTGGCCAAGTTCGGTGATGGTAAGGCAACCTTGGCTGCTCCCACCATAGGGGCGGCTGCCAGAGCCAGCGGAAGCCGGTGCGACGCTGCCCCCTGACTCGTCGCATCGGCATATGTTGTGCTGTGGAATGTCAAGCACCTTGTACGTGCTTCCTTGAAGGTGTACTCACGCACTTTGAGAGTGATAATTTCGTGTTCTTTTCTGCAGTTCGGGCAAGACCGGGAGTAAGCTGGATGCTGACAATCACAGTTTATACAGTGAGGTGTTGCTTCACAGTTGTCTAAGGCCATGCACCTTGCACTCCACATGTCGCACATGTGAGTCTACCACGGCAGCTCTGCGAGCCGTGGCCAAATCTGACATTGGAAGCATCTTCGTGGATTAGGCATGTATGGTCTAGGTATCTTTGTGCATCCGTTTTCTATGGTTTGTGGCAGATCGCAAGTTGCAAAGGTCAGGATGAGGTTTTTGTGGGAATTGCTTTATTGTCTCTTCTGATAACGATGCGTTGTACATTTGTTACATTTTGTTCTTTCCAGCCATCCAATAGTTCGGTTTCAGACAAGTCGATGAGGTCTGCATCAGACACTGCTCCACGTGCTGTGTTCATAGACCGATGCGGTGAAACGGTAACAGGTATGTCGCCAAATTCCACAGACAGACAGACAGACAGACAGACAGACAGACAGACAGACAGACAGACAGACAGACAGACAGACAGACAGACAAAGAACTTTATTAAATAGGTCCTGAGAAGCCCTGCCCTAGGGCAGAGCGGCGGGCCGCTCCCACGTGGGGACGGGTAGGCCGAGCCTAACCGCCGCATCGTGGGCTCTCTGGACAGCCCAAGTTTGTCGTGACAGGTCTGAGCTCTGTATGGCAGAGCTCCATTCTTCTTCCGTGATGCGATTGGGCCCCTGTAACGAGGGGCATCGCCAGAGCATGTGTTCTAGATTGCTAACAGCCGCACAGTCGGGGCAAGTAGAGCTAAAAGCCTCTGGAGTGATCGAATGAAAAAGGGCCAGGTTGGGATAGGACTTAGTCTGCAGCATGCGTAAAGTGGACGACAGAGGTATAGCCAGTTTTCTATGAGGTGGAGGATAAGTTCTCCTACCCAGGTGATAGTGCTTAGTGATTTCGTTGAAAGTAATGAGAGTGTCCCGAAACTCGAGAACCCCGGCCTCTGAGCTTGTCCCTGCTCCCGCGCGGTGGGTTAGTGCGCGCGCTTGGGAGTGGGCGATGTCATTGAGATTGGGCAAGGAGTCAAGCTGGGGGCCGAGGTGCGCCGGAAACCACGTGATGGTGTGCGTAGAGATGATCTTGTTCTTGAGAATCTTGTGAGCCTCCTCAGCAATGGACCCTGAAGCGAAAGCCCTGACTGCCGATCTCGAATCAGTGAAGATTTTTGTTTTGCTGCTGTCTAGGAGTGCCATAGCAATTGCGACCTGCTCCGCTCTGGATGGAGTTGAGCACGTCAGGGAAGCTGCATTCACTATCTGTCCGTTGTGATCAACGATGGCAGTGGCGAAGTTAGACGACTGACCATATTGGGCTGCATCGACAAAACATGCCGAGTGGGGATCGTCTTTGATACTCTTGAGGAGAGCGAGGGCTCTTGCCCTGCGTCTGCCTACGTTGTGTTGAGGATGAACATTACGGGGAAACGGTGCGACTCGTATATTATTCCTTTGATCTTCTGAGGTTTCATACTTCCGTTCTTCCATGAGTATAGGGTTGATCCCAAGAACCGCCAGGATCTTCTTTCCATCCGGGGTGCAGGATAAACGGGCCAGTTGGGCAGACTCCTGGGCCTCAATTATCTCGTCTAAAGTGTTATGCACTCCTAGTTGCATAAGGAGGTCCGTGCTCGCCCGTAACGGAATGCCTAGTAATCTTTTGATGCTCTTTCTGATGAGCGTGTTAAGTTTTTTCTTTTCGGAGTTATACCAATTGTGCATGGCTGCCACATAAACTATGTGACTCATGAGGAAGGCATGGAATAATGTGAGGAGGTTTTCTTCTTGAAGGCCTGCCTATTCGAGACTCTGTTGATGAGCCTGATCATGTTCTCGGCTTTGGCTGTGAGCTTGTTGAGCGTCGTATTGTTACTGCCATTGGATTCGATGAACATGCCCAGGACCCGAATGGTGTCAACTCTGGGGATGGTACAGCCACTTTTAGTGTAGAGTTTTGTCTATTTCCGACAACTGTTTCCAGCCTCTAGGTTTGCGACCTCTCCTGACTGGCCTGTAGATAAGGAGCTCAGACTTGCTCGGGGAGCATCTAAGCCCCGTACTTTCCAGGTACATCTCCGTTTGATCTACAGCCTCCTGTAAGCCTAATTCAACATCTCCTTCGCTTCCTCCGGTGCACCAGATTGTTATGTCATCGGCGTAGAGCGTGTGATTGATCCCTTCTATGTTGGACAGCCTTTCCGATAGTTTCTTCATGGCAATGTTAAAAAGTAGTGGTGAGACTACCGCTCATTGTGGCGTGCCTCTGGGGCCGAAACTGAAATTGTCAGACTGGAGGTCACCAATTTTGAGCGTGGCCTTGCGATCCCTGAGGAATGAGCTTATGTATCTGTGGAAAGCTTCTCCCAAATTGAGGTCTGAGATGGAGTTCAGAATGTGCGTATGGGAGACATTGTCAAACGCCTTCTCCAAGTCTAACCCTAAGATGCCTCTTACATCTCTTGTGGTATTGTCAATGATTTGACACTTGATAAGCTTCATCACGTCCTGCGTTGACAAAGCCGGACGACAGCCGATCATGTTGTAGGGAAACAATCCTTGTTGCTCGATGTGCTTGGAGATGCGGTTGTTTATGACCTGTTCCGCCACCTTTCCCACGCAGGACGTAAGTGAAATGGGCCTGAGGTTTGTGAGACTCGGGGGTCTTCCAGGCTTTGGGATGAGGATGACCGAGGCCATTTTCCAAGACTGCGGGACAACCCCTCGTTCCCATGTTCCATTTATCTCTTCTGTCAACCGTTGTATGGAATCATCGTCCAGATTTCTGAGGGCCCGGTTGGGGATGTCATCAGGACCAGGGGCTGACCTGCCATTTAGTTTCTGGAGGGCTTCCCTTACTTCGCATGACTTGAAGGGGGCATCTAGTTCGGGGCAAGATGAGCCTTTGTAGGGCGGATAGTCTTCTTCACTCGATCTGCCCAGTGGCAAGTACTTGCGAGCGAGTCTTTTAAGTATGGTCTCTACCTCCTCTGATTGTGATGCCTCGTGAAGAACCTTCGCTATCACTTGTCTTTGATTCGACTTGGTATTTGTGTCATCGAGTAAATGCTTGAGTAGGTTCCATTTAGCTCCAACTCTCATCTGACCATCTACTGAATTGCAGACCTCATCCCACTGTTGTCTGCTCAGGGTTTGGCAGTGATCTTCTATAGTTTTGTTGAGCTCCGCGACCTTTTTTCGGAGCATTCGGTTGAGTTTCTGCCCTTTCCATCTGTTTAACAGGGACTTTTTAGCTTCTAGAAGATGAGCGAGGCGGCTATCCATCCTGTCCACCTCCAGTTCAGTCTGGACTTTCTTTGTCGCCGCCCTGATATCGTATTTTAAGTGTTCAGTCCACTGCTCTAGACTGAGTGCTGAGTCCTGTGTTTGTGCTCGCTCCTCACTAATCTTGCGAAAGTAGTCCCAGTCTGTAATAGTGATCTCTTTGAGGTTCCCGCTTCTCACGTTAATGCAGGTGGCCAGGATATTGTGATGGCTTCCCAGGTCCACGTGCAGGTTGGACCAAGATGCGGACTCAACATTCCGTATGAAAAAGAGATCAGGTGTGGTATCCCTAGAGCAGGAGTTGCCGATCCTGGTCGGAAAAGCCGGATCTGTTATAAGTGTGAGATTATTATTGACGGTTATTTGCCATAGGTCCACACCCTTGCGGTTAGCTTGTGTGTACCCCCATGCTTGATGCGGAGCATTGAAGTCTCCGGCCACCAGGAGTGGGAATGTCCTGCCTTTGCTAACGGCCCTATTGATGATTGCTGCGAATCTTTGCCTGAGGTCTTTGGGTGTACTGTATATGTTAAGTATAAATACCCTTTTCTTGAACTGTCCGCTGGGGATGATTTCCACGAGCGAGTGTTCAACCTTATTGGATTCAAGATTGAGATCGTGGACTATGAACGTACATTTGTTGGTGACTAGCGTGCTGATGCCCCTTTTCCCATCTCCGTACCGGGTATGCGATTTATAGCCCGGTAGGGTGACCGTATGAGCGTTTCTTGTAATAAGATGACATGCGGCTTTTCTGGGTGGGAGCGAATGAACTGCTGGAGGACGTTCTTTTTACGATGGAGTCCCCTGCAGTTCCACTGCCAGACATTAATTCCCCTGTGATGTGCCGCCATGGTGGTACGTAGTAGTTTGCTTGTCTTATAAAGTGCTGCGGAGTGCAGCCGCTGCCGACCTTTCAGTGTCGGTAGTATTCAGTTTGTCCGTCGACGTAATTGGAGCCATTGCCGAAACCTGGCGCTCCAGATTATCGCATCTGACCCCTAGTGCTCTGACCGCCTCCGCGAGTTTGTCGATTTTATCTATCGTCTTTTCCAATTTGCGAACACTGGCGCTCTTGTCTAAGGCATGAACCGCCAACGCCCTCTTCTTGGGTAGACCATTGGCCGTCGGTTCCGCTACTGGGATCTCCATGGGCGTTTCTTCCGCTACTGGGATCTCCATGGGAGTTTCTGCCGCAGGGGCCTGAGCGGCCTGAACCGTCTCTCGCTTGCTAGCCTTTTTCAGTTCTGCAATTTCTGATCTAAGCTGCTCCATTGCGCATTTTAACGAAGCGTTTTCTTTTTCCAACTGTGCAATCCTACTATGTTCTGGCGATTGACCCCTCGTTACCTTTTTCGGCGATTCCTTGACCCGATCAGCCCATCTGGTACCACGATCAGCAGGCTCCTGGATTTTGACTCCTGGTCCCCTGGAACGGGAGTGGCCCCTTGAGCGGGAGCGGGTTCTGGAAGCGGGTCCTGGAAGCGGGTCCTGGAAGCCTTGCGTGCCCTGGAAGACGAGCGTTCCATGGAGCGTCCCCTAGAAGAGGCACGGTCCTTGCAGCCGCCATCGTCGCCGCCGGGCTCTCGGGATCGACTCCTGGATCTGTGCGAGCTGTTTAGGGCCGGCTTGAGAGGGGTTGGTGACCTAGTTGATAGGTTGGATTGGTCACGGTTGCGCCGTTTTCTTCTCCGTTGTCTAACGATGAACGGTATTTGATACCTTTGCTGGCAGGTTCTGTCAGCCGTGGGATGAGGGCCTCCGCAGAGGGTGCACTTCGGTGTACATTCGTGTTTGTCGTCCGGGTTTCTCGCACCACAGCCGTGGCAGATTGCATTTTCAGGGGTTGGGCAAACGTCGGCTCTGTGACCGAGCCTTCCACATGCATAGCAAACGTCAGTTTGTCTGCGAAACAGTGAGCATTTTACCAAACTGGGACCGCATTTTACATAGTCCGGGACTTTGAGTCCATCAAACAGGATGACTACCATGCTTGTGTTCTTGATTCTTCTCACCTAGAGGGCGCTTGGGTTCTTGGGTTGAATGATGAGGCGTTTGAGCTCCTCCCGCTCGATGGTTGGATCAATGTCACGAATAACTCCCTTGCACGAGTTTTCTGGGGCAGCGAAATAGGCACTCACTTCGTAACTTGCTTGTCCTATAAGTATTGCTTTCACATCGGCGTACGCCATGGCTTTGCGTTTTGATGGTGTGCTTGCCACCAATATGTTTTGCACCATGTTCGGACATATGATATTCTCTGGCGTATCCGCCTCCGTAAGTCTAGCGGCGGTAGTGAGGGCTTGGGCAACTCTGAGGTAGCCCATCTTCCTGATGTCCAGTCCTTCACGGGGACGGATTATGACTCGAACGTGCTCTTTCGGTAGTGGAGGTAGTCTGGAAGGAGTGGTTAGCCGTTTCTTAACACTAGCCGGAGCCGGTCTTTTGTTCCCGCCACTTGGCGTGTCGGGGGCTCGGCCGCCCTGCTCGATCGGGTTCTTGCTGATGGATTTCCGCTTGTATAATGCCGTGGTCCACCCAGCACTTTCACCGACTTCGTCGGGAGAGATATCCTCACCCTCAACGGTGATTTGCATGCCACAAGCTTGTTTATATTACTGTGCTGCTCTTTATCACGGATCTCAAGGAGAAGGTCCCCGCTCGCCATTTCGGTGACCTTATAACCAGGGCCAAGGGCTTAAGTCAGCCCTTCTGCAACTATAAAAGGTGATACAGTGCTAGCTGGTTTTTATGTTTTTCATTGTGAACAACTTGGAAACGGCGAAAAATTTCTTTCGGTTTGAATAGGCTTAATATTTCATCGGTGCGTCCCCTCTTGTGAGGGTGACGATCAAGTTAACGGGGAAATGCAGGTGTTCCCATATTATTTTCGTTTATTTCGGCGGCAATGGCGGCCACCCACCACGGAGCCCAACTAGGGGACGCTGCAGCACTTAACGTGTAAGGCTGCAGACGTCAGCCGTGCATTGCTGCTATAACCCACTATAATATACCCAAGAGAGGGCACATACACAAGGTTAACCCAAGCCACCTATGATGATGTAGAAGTAACGGAAGAGAAGACAGGACAGGGGTGCCGTCCCTGGGTCAGTCCCTGGGTTATTCCAGGGGTGCCGTCTACATGAAGCAGAGGCCAAAGAGGTGTGTTGCCTCCGCCGAGGGGCCAAAAAGGTCCAAGCACTCAGCATTGGCTCAACCCCCACGATCGCCTTTTCCCCGGACACGGCGAAGCCGCGCACAGCTATACACGGGATGGTCCAACCCTCATGTGCTCGGGTACGTGGTGTCGCAACACACCAAACGCCTGCTTACGCAGACGCCCCTGCGGAGAAGGGAATAGCGTTACCGTACCGCAAACTTTCGTTGCAGAAAGAGAGTTGTAGTTTAGCGTAATAACATTTACGTTCCGGTAACGCTAAATACCTATGATACGTATCACAGAAGTGCAATCGCGATTCAAGGTTTTCGTCAGCGCCATCTAGTACCAAGAAAGAGAAGGAGACTGCACTTCTCAAGCCACAGTGAGCCAAGCCAGAGCCAAGTCGCTGGGCGTGTTTCTGCATTTTCCACGTTGGTAGGGCCACGGTGAAAGAAATTTGGGACGGCGCTGCGCTACTTGCTGTGAGTTAAAGAAAAAAGAAAAGAGTATGGAAGCAACGATGCCGCGGGGCATTCTGCAGGATTGGCATTACCTGTCAGTGTTGACGTGGCCAAAGATAGAATATTTGTACCTCGGCAGGCTCGGGCGTTTGTTGGGCAGATCAGATTTCTTGGGTAGTGACAACTTCGAGTTGTTCATGTAACGCCAGAGTGAGCTGGACGTGGTGAAATATCGCTCGAGGACAGGAGTGCTGAACATCAGTACAGTGGACCCTGAAAATCTTCAAGCTGCTACTCCGGTTCTCCAAGGAAAACTTCGACAGCTTGTGCCGCTCGCTAGATGTGCCAGAAATTTTCACGAGTGCCCAAGGCCTGAAAGTGGCTAGGTGCCAAGCTATGTGTATGACATTGCGAAGGCTGGCATATCCAAACAGGTGGTGTGATTTAGAGCCTGTGTTTAGCATGCACACTTCGGTGATGTCAAGCGTCACAGCACAGGTAATCACGCACATCATTCGCCGCTTTGGACATCTTTTGAAAGATCTGAACAACTACGAGTGGCTGTCAGAAGAAACGTTTGAGGATTTCTCAGCAGTAAGTATCATTATAGTTTTATTTTCCTTAATTGGGTTTGTTGTGGAGTCAGCATAAATATCCTAACGGACTTGCTTATGTGAAATAGGTTTGGAGGAGTTGTCTCTCCTAACCTGCGGAGAAAATGTAGCGGATATGATGCAGTTACGTTAATCATAATATCCAAAGGCAGCGCGACATGCTTTTGAACGGTTAAGTACTTGTCTCTTGCATTGTCCACGGAAAAAGTGTCATTTGCTGCTAATATGCGCTGCACAAAAGGACAGTTTTCAAACTCGTTTTCGGGACTCTTTTGTTCCGCATTATTCTTTCTAAGGTGAAAAGTCAAACGTGAAAGAAAGGAGTGAGCTACTCAGACATCCACCTTGCGTGTATGTCGTGACATGCATATACAAGACATGCATACACACAAGCACATGCCTGTGTACTGCTCTCTTTTCCATTTCATATTTCGCACCAAAGATAATGCATAGTAAACCCAAACACCACCCTGCCCTCTGAGAAGCCGTTTCGAAAAGATTAAATACATATTGGAAGAATGTCGCTCTCATGTATTGCACGAGGTTAAATGCATTGGTGTTTACAAGTGAGACAGCGCGTGGAGTTTTTAGGCTTTGCATGTTATATCTTCTCTATACACTTTATCTGTTTATTATGTAGTGTGTTGTGCTATTACAGGCATAAATGATCTTTTTCGTGATGACAGTAATCTGTACTTGCTATTTCAGGCCGTAAGAGAACGGGGGGCTGCACTGAACAACTGCTGGGCATTTATTGACGGAGCAGCACGACCCATAGGCCGGCCCAAGCGCAACCAGAAGGCTCACTTTTCAGGCCACAAGCTCATATGCTCGTGGTGAAATACCAGTTCATTATGTGCCCCAATGGCATTGTTGCCCAACACGATGGGCCATACACTGGAAGCCCCCACGATTAAGGTTAGCGCCACATGCATGAACCAGATGACTTATGAGGCATGAAACAGCACATGCCACTGCCACCTGCCACAGTGGATAATGCGTTATGCTTCTTGGCAAGACGATGATTATTGATGCCAGGCTGCGGCGGTTGCATTTTAGTGGAGCCAAAATGGGAATATGCTTGTGTAGGATTCAGCTGCATGTTAAAGAATTACAGGTGGCCCAAACTAATCTTCAGCTCTCCTTAATGGTGTCTCTTGTATTCCATGTGGACATTCGGAGTGGTAAACTTTCATTATCACATGTTACCACCGCCATTCTTCGAGTCAATTATGAACAATCTCAATACTTCGAGGCAACAGCAATTTGTTTGTGACACTGGCCGTTGTGTTCAGGTACTTCATAATGAAAGGTACAAGGGCACCACTAGACAAGTAAATAGCATAACTGTTAATAATCTATTTTATGTGCACTACATATTACGTTGCGATCAACTGCAGTTGCGAATGAGAACGTTTACTTTTTTTCCATGTATACTGCGAGACAGTGGCACCTATGCAAAGCTAGAACAACTCATGGTGGGGAAAAAACGGAATTATGTGATTTATGGGGACCCTGCCTACCCCTTGCGGCCACTGCTCATGAAGCCATATGGGGGAGCCAATATGACCCCAGATCGGCAGGCATTCAATTCATCGATGAGCAAGGTACGGCAAGCGCTCGAATGGGGTTTTTGGCAAAGTTGTGTCAGTGTTTGCCTTCTTGGATTAAAAAAAATAAAAATCAGAAGCTGCTGCGGCAGCAGGTTTCACAAATGTATAAAGTAGCAACTATTTTAAGCAACTGCCACAATTGTGTGTACGGCAGCCAAGTTTCGACCTATTTTAACGTGCAGCCACCACTACTGGCAGAGTATCTGCAGCTTTAGAACTTCAAACAGCTGCACTGACTGTCTGAAAGTTTCCAAGCCACTGTGTATCTTGTTCTCTACTGAGAAGCTCGAAAACTTGCTATAATTGAACCTTTCATACACATTATGTTTAACTTATTGATTTCTGCTTATGTTGTTTCATCATTGTGAAATGTTTAAGTTTGTTTCTTTCCAGTTGAGTGCTTAGTGAAGTTTTCACGCTGAACAATCACCTCAATATTATAAACTGCCCCAATTGAACATCTAAAGTGGATACATTTGATATCAGTTTACAGCTTACGTGAAATCGCTACAATGCTTACGAAGGCTTTGCAAATTTTCTACTTATAAATTAATGGTGTATTTCAGAGGGGTGCATAATACATCAATTTTCTGTTCACACGTATTAAGGTAGGTGCTCTCAAGCTAAAACGTCTTATATGTATACTACTTTCAACAGTTTATGCTGCAGTATATATACTGTGATTCATTACATCTGTTCGGTGAAGGATGATTTGTCTAGTCATCATGGCTGTTCAGTGTTTTGCTCATGTACTGTGACGACACTTATGCTTCAGGATGTACTGTCTCTTGTTCTGTTAATTTTTCTTTGGTCTTATTTCATACAGCTCATGGTGCACTATTTTAGAAGGCTCGGACGAGCAGTTGTAGAGCAACTCTGACGATTTTTCGACCACGTTAAGGTAATAAAATATTTAGGTTTCGAGACCCCCTGTCACGCGTCTGATAGAAGAATTGTTCCGCAAATTCGAAAATAAATTTAAATAAGGAAAAAAAGCGCGAAAACAAAAACAACACCTGAAAAAGCAGCCGACTGGACCTCTTCATGTGATCTCAGGAGAGGTACATAGCGGGGATGGTGTGCAAGGTATGCCGGACTCGCACGCGAGGTGAACTGGTGAAGAGCAGACGCTCATCTGATTCGTGACCGCACCAGACCTTCGGGTGGCAGTCAGCTGCACCAGTTCTTTGGATTTGTCACTGACATCTACGATTTCGACGAATCCAGTAGCCACGAATCAATGTTCGCATTGGACCCGCCACCACAAGATCCAGTGGTCATGCGCAACATATCGTGCTGCAACACGAAGACCACGGCCAGACGTATACCACTGATTTTATACGTGCTGCTTGCTATCTTAGGTGTGTTACCCTTCTCATGTTAGCGCTTCTCATACTCACTATAAGATGCGCAGCATGACTTTCCACATTCATATTCAGCAAGAACGACGCTGACAGGCCAAAGCACCAACCGGTGCAATTGTTTACATCGCAGGTACAGCGACCGCTCGTCATACCTTTGAGATAGAATGCTAGTCACTCATCAGTGAAAATTAATGCCAGAACATAACAAAACACGCAGATTTTGTGCATGTGAGCACGTTCGCATCACTCCGAGTCGCGCTGATATGAGCGACGACACATTTTCGAAAACAGCAAGTGGGAGACAGTACTACGGGAGCCTTGTTAAGCAGCCTATTTATCCTTCTTAATATTCTCTTCATGCACACAATTAGTGTGTTTCATAAAGTAGACATAGATTAGGACATGTTGCATATCTTCATTCATTTAGAGAATGCACAGTTTTTTGTGGAGATGCGGCATGCCAGTATTGACACCGTTGACAGCTGAACGAGGTGGTTGTTTACGCTGCTGTATTCAAGGGGCCTCCGCTTGCTGCCCATTTCGGATATGAGGCAAACAGTGCGCCTCATAAGCTGAATAATGCATCAGCATGACACTACGACATATACACGCATGTACGTAGTCACATTCAATTTAGGGGAGTGCCAGCGGGCACAACTGGTCGCCTTTGAGGACGGCAATGTAATGATGTTGATAGCACTCAGCAAATTTAATTCAGATCTGTTGACCTGGAAACATCTCCGGAGTTGTGTACGCCAGCCAAGTGTACGCGACCTTGGACAGTCTGTGGTGCAATATTTTACTGTGATTCATTACTTTTGTTTATTTAAAAAATGATTTGCCTAGTCAGCATGGCTGTTGAGTGTTTTGCTCATGTACTGTGATGATAATCATTCTCCAGGATGCGCCATGTCTTGTTTTGTTAATCTTACTTTGATGTCATTGTATACAAGCTCATGGTTCACTATTTTAGAAGGCTCGGATTAGCAGTTAGGCATACTCTACTGTGGATGGTTTGCTATTCATTATGTCTTATTAAAGTATGCTTAGAGTAACCTTGGCTGTATGTCCAATGTTTCACTCATATGTTGCCAGGAAACTTAGTTTTCAAGACATGATGAGCCATCTCTTGCTCTCTAGTTTTTCCTTTATGTTTAGTTCATGCAACTATCGGATTCGGTGTTTCAAAAGTAGCAATATGATGATAGCACTGTGCTCACACATTGCAATAAAGAGACTTGAAAGCACGTTTTTCCTTCATTCTATAACTGAACATCACATAGTCAATACTCACCAAAATATAAATAGGTCTTGGCTCCCCCGCAGAAGTGCTGCACCTATTACTTACAGTTGCCAAATTGTGAATTAATGTGTGGCACTTTGTACCTGCTTTCCTTGAGCAGCTGCTAGAGTAATGCAACAAGAGTAGTCTGATTACCATGGGAAAAGGGACAGGCAAGAATACAAATGACAAAGCACTTTGGGTTTTTGCTTGTCCTGCCCTTTTATGCTGTTCAGTTCAATAGGTACAGTCACGAGCAAAAATTCGTGGACCAAAGGTACCACAATTTTTTTTTCTTCGCAGCCTGGTCATTCCGGCTAAAATCAAGAGCGCACGCCTACGTACATGTGTTTGACCAATACAACGTATTAAGCCAATTCGGGGGGCCAGGGAGCTGCGCTTGAATCTATAAATATTTTGCTGATGACGTGGTCTCCAAGCATTTGCTCGCGACTGTACATCCTAGCCAATGTCGGCGCTCTAGCAAGAAGAGTTTACTACCATCATAATAAGAGCTCATGTGAAAGCTTTTATTTGCTCAATTTTTCGACTAGTGCCTGCATAAAATGCATAAAGCTGTCCTGCTGCGATTGCAGCTGCTTCCTTTGGTGTTCTTTGTCGGCCATGTCACACCTTAGCTTTTCGCGTTCAAGCTGAAGTTTGTTTTCCTCCAATGCTAAGCGGCGGCTCTCCCCCGAGTTGGAATTCCTTTTCTTTCAGCCTCCCCCCCCCCCCATTTCATGTTTCATTCCTTTCTCCAGAAATTCAATGTCAGTAGCATCTTGCTTTCGCTTTGCTGGAATAAAAGCAATGCAGCATTTGTTAATTATTCTCTAGAAGTGAACATTAAGTTGGCGCAATTAAAAAATGTGATAAAATGTGCCAGCTCAGCTACAGTTCTCAGTCAGAAACAGACTGGTGAAAGCTGGCCGCTTCAACAGGGAGAGGGTCAAAATATGCTCATCGAACTTCAAATAATATTTACGATTTTCATAGTAAAATATCATGATTTTGTATTTAGCGCTAAACATTGCTCTCTTCCTGTCTCTAAACATTACGTGCACCATTTTTATTCCATCACTATTTGCGCGCTCCTTAACTTGTTCTTGAGCTTCTTTGTTAGCCCCAAGTTTCTGCCCAATATGTTAGCACCGGCAGCATGCAATGATTGTACACTTTTCAACAACAGTGGTAAGCTTCCATTCAGCATTTGGCAGTGCCTGCCATGTGCACTCCAGTCGAATTTTAATCTCTAAATTTCCTTCTCATGATCATGGTCCCCTTTGAGTAACTGACCTAGATAAACGTGCTTCTTTAGAGGCTGGCTGGCGATCCTGAATTCTTGTTCCCTTGCCAGGCTGTTTAACATTTTCTTTGTCTTCTGCATATTAATCTTCAGCCCCACTCTTACACCTTCGCGGTTAAGGTCCTAAATTATTTGTCGTAATTCATCACCAGTGTTGCAGACCGCAATAGCGAAGGTGAAATTTTACCATTACTCACAGATGTGTTTAGCAGAGAAACACACGGGAACACGTGCTAAAACTTCATGTTTGCTGTGCTATTTCAGCATGGTCACATAATAGCTCATCACTACTGCCTCAGTCTGCAAATACAGCGCTTTCTGACTGTATTAATCGAATTATATGGATACCTAGACTGTACCATTCCTACAGTTATTCCATACCTCCCCGCTCTCCTCTATATATATCCAGTAAATTGTACTGCTTGTTTGTAATACTGACACGAATGCTGCGGAGCTATCCTGCCAAGTACTTATGCGGACGGACTCTCACTGCAATGTTGCTACTTAAGTGCCACTGCAGTATCTTTTGTCAAGCCTATTTAATATGTGGAAGCGGAGGCTTCAAGAGGTGACTTGCGAATATACATTGAGAAGGTTGCAGAATAATACATACCCCTGAGTTGCTCCACTCTTGTGGGAGGAGTTCGTGGTGCATCTGTGATGCTGTCATCAGGATCTCTTTGGCGTTGTTGATCTCCTACTGTTGGATGGGCTGATGGTGGGAGGTCTTCCTCAGTTTCATTTATATTGTTTGGAGACACCAAACTCTCCAGCAATATGGATGCTTGGCTTCCACCATCAGTTGCTGAAAAATATAATGCAATATATGTGATCACTTGTTAGCTCAAGTACAACCTTGAGAACAGCCAATCCACTTGCCAGAATCTGCAAAAAAGTACGGCTTTTTCAAGAGGCTGGTAATACATTGTGAAGCCGTGTGAGTTTACTTGCAAAACCTGGGTCACTAGTCGAATCATTCTAACAAAAAACAGTTGGAAAGAAAATGGCATCAAGTACTCTGCTGCACTTTTTATCCAGTTTTCTTTCTGTATTTTGTGCTATGTTTGTCTTACAGAAAAGTGACGTTCGCTTTTTGCAGCCTTGACATCAGGGCTAGTTTCTTGGTGCAGCTTGGCTAGTGGCACTGCCACCTTGACTCCACTCAGCTACTGCTCAGCTAGCACTCAGCCGGTGATTGCAGCACACAAAACATTAGCAGCTGGATTCAGGCATATAGATAAAGTGTAAAGGCATGAGTCCGTCGACACTAGGTACTTACAGCTGTCTTGTGTGTCCGCTGGCGAATCCGGACACGGTTAGAAGGCAGCAGCTGCGGCATCGCGAATGTCAGCGGCAGCATGCTGCGTCCCGGATGACCGCACTGGCGCGCTGGCCACTGTTGGGGGTTCTGGACGGGCTCGCCTTTGCATCGGCCTGATCCTGTAATTGCACTCCTTCGCGATTTCGACGAGCTCGTCTAGAAAATGTGTTTTTTCGTCGTACTCTTCTTCTGTCCCTTATCTGAGACAAAGAAAACGATTAAATTTTGTGCTAGCCACATGCTGCAGGAAGGTGCACGGTACTTGCTCAAAGGTTACTTACTTGCGAAGGTTTGCCCTGTCCTCGCTCAGGTGCTGGGAAAAGAGGCGGTCGCAGCGTTCTTTCACCACACACACGGTGAATGTCCTTCCCATATTGACCCTTTTCGCAGCGATCCCGTGGGCACTGCCATGTTTGATCACGTGGTGACGCGTACATTGCTTGCGTCAACTCCCTCTGCTGCCTCCTTGTTTACAATGGAAGTGTATGACGCCGGCGGGGCTTAGAAAGCCTCTGTTTTGGGAGATATCGTGGACGGTAGCTGGGTGGACGACACGAAGCTTTGGTCACAGCTTCAGAGAACATGTAAAAGCGCTTTCGAAGCTCATTAAGCTTTGTCCTAACGGCGCGAGCAGCGTATACGTGCTTGTTCTAAAAGCGGGGCTAAATATGTATTCCTATCTATCCAAACATTCCGCTCATGAATTGAATCAGGATTAGTGTGGTTTGCTCTTTGTTCTTTATTTGGCAAATATTTTGAAGCAGCGGCTTGTCAGTGTCTGAGTCAGTGAAGTTCCTCGGTGCAGCCACTATCTGATTATTTTCTGCCTAATCGCTCGCGGGTGTGCTCAGTTCCGATAGATTGTTCTTGCTGCACGCAAGGCTTGGAATTTAGCTGTTTTGTACATCGTAATACCTTGTAGCAAAATATATTGCCGCTAGTAACTCGCTTACTCTTGTGAACCATCACGAAACATTCAGCTTCGACCATTCGTGCGCCATCAGTGTAGTCCGCCATTTATTGTACGTATATAGTGCGCATATGTTCAAGTGAGCACCCATTCACTTATTATTGATACGTCGGCGATAGAGTGGGCGTAAGTTTTCCTGCCATTTGGGAAAGATGTGTATAGATAACGTGCGCGAAACTTACTATGACAGGAAGCGGCGCTACCCCCTTTGTCATTGTTTAACGAGTGGTACTCACCCTTGCCGACGTTCTGTTGATGAAGCCCTTTCTTTGAAGGCTAGCGATACAATGCTGGCGGATGGCCAAATTTCTGTATCCTCGAGGAAAGCTTTACATCTCGAAGTGCTGGTAACACGTTCGGACAGTCGCAGCAGCAGTCCGCGAACTTGGCCACACAGATTCATTCCATTCCTTGACGTGCCAGTCACTATTTTTGCAGCCAACTACTGCACACGTCTTCAATCCACATGATTCAATCTAGCATGATTAGAGCACAGTGCGTTAGCGAAAACTCAGTTTCATTTCCGACAGCTGATCGCACAGAAGCAAGGTAAAAGCGGTAATGGTTTCGTATTCGTGCGCGGTCGCTGAGGAGAGGTATGGCGCGCCGCCGTGAGCGCCATCTCGTTTCTCTAAACCAAACTGCTCCGCGAAAAGGGTCAATACAGCAACAAATTGTCCGCAACTGCGGTCCACTGCAAACGATCTCTCAGGGGGTTTAAATTCCGGACATCTCTGAGCAAAGCTATGTCGTCCTGGACATTAAATCGAAGGCGCCCGTTTCCATTTTTCGGGTTCACCATCTTCCACCCGCACTTTTTTTTATCTACTAAGATGCTAGGAAGAAACCGAGACTACGACACTACGACTTCACTGGCTTGGTACGCAGCTATGCACTGGATGGAGGTATGTGCCCAAGTTGTAACTGCGGCGTCCCCTAGCAGAGAATGAATGCATTCTAAACATGTGAAAATAAGAGAAAAACTGAAAATGCTTACCTTTGTTCCCTCTCGCAGCAATATTTCATCTTTTTGAGAAAAAAGTAACTAAACATGAACCACTCCTCAGAAGCCATAATTTTATCTTGCAAAATTGTTTACAGCGATCCTCTCGTTAGGCCTAGAAACGTTCGAAATGGGAAGCGATCTCGAAAACTCCGCCAAATTATCGATAAAAATATGTCGTCGATCCTGCCTGAAGGTTAAGCGAAAGCCATTTACGCAGTCATTTTCTACCAAAGACGTGAAATATTCAACAGCAAGTCTACATTCAGTTCGAAGCGGGCGGCCGGGACCGCCGCCATTTTTATGTACACTACGTAAACCACGCTAACACGGTAACGTTAACTCTGAGAAATAGCGTGCGCACGGTAAACGGTATGGGTCGTTTAGCGTTCTGTGCATGCGCATTTCGATCCTGCTATTCCGGTACGCCCGCTATTCCGGTAACCACGCTAAACTAAAACTGTCTAATATTGTAATACTGTCCAGGACTTGACAATTAACCGAGACAACACCAGAAAGTTCATTTTGAACTATCACTTCCTTGAATGCTGCCTGAAACTTGTGTTGTAGGGTTGCCAATGTGACCTCCCCCCATGTGCTCTAATTACACCAAAATAATTATAAATGGTCCTGGCAAATCATGCGTGCAGGAATGTACTTTAGTAGTTTCTAAACTACTAAAGGCCATCAGACTCATGCATATCTTCATCATCATCAGCCTATAATTATGTCCACTGCAGGACGAAGGCCTCTCCCTGCGATTTCTTGCCCTTGTCTTGCGCTTGCTGATTCCAACTTGCGCCTGCGAATTTCCTAACTTCACCACTCCACCTAGTTTTCTGCCGTCCTCGACTGCGCTTCCCTTCTCTTGGTATCCATTCTGTAAGCCTAATGGTCCACCTACGCATTACCATCCATCCTAGGCATGTCCATCCTACGCATTACATGGCCTGCCCAGATGCACTTTTTCCGCTTAATGTCAACTAGAATATCGCCTATCTCCGTTTGATCTCTGATCCACCCCGCAGGGGCGTCTGCGTCAGCAGGCGTTTGGTGTGTTGCGACACGGACCCGAGCACATGAGGGTCGGACCCTCCCACGTCTAACCGTGCGCGGCTTAGCCGTGTCCGGGGAAAAGGGCATGCTGGGAGTTGAGCCGATGCCGGGTGTTTGGACCTTTACGGCCCCTCGGGGGCAGCGTCGCACCGGCCTCCACCACTTCTCCGGCCCGCGCACAGCGAGCGCTCGGCTCTGGACCCCCGCCCCTGTGGTGGCAGCAGTCCAATCTGCTCCACCCACCCAGCCACAGACCCGCTAGCCCAGGTACGTCGGGTCTCAAGACCAAGCCTCACCAGGCGAGGCCTGGAAAACGAAAAAACAGCCCGCACGTGCAGGCATCCAGTGCCTCCCAGGAGGCAATAGAAACACCGGTACCTTTGGTGCCGAAAAACCGGCGTGGCTCTCTCGAGCGTGCCAAAACAAACAAAAAACCCACAATAAGGCCGGACGACGGTCCTGTTAAGACACTACACACCTGAACACGGAACACTCCTCTCTTCAACAACATGGCGGTGCAAATTATTCATTGGAATGCCCGTGGCATTCTAAACAACTTAGACGACATCAAGGAAATAATACAAGAATTTAATCCTAGGCCGTTCTGTGTTCAGGAAACACACGTAAAAACATCAAATACAAATTTCCTAACACACTATACATTATTCCGCAAAGATCGCGATGATGGTCACACCGCATGTGGCGGCGTGGCCATTATAGCTCAGAGGTCAGTTGATGCCAACACCTCCATCTTCAAACAAATCGAGAGGCAGTACCAGTTAGGGCAATACTGTTTGACAGGTTGGTGACAGTCTGTTCATTGTACGTACCACCCGAACATCGCTTGCCGCTTACAAAACTTCAAACGCTTGTCAATCAGCTCCCTGGGCCATTCATTTTACCAGTTGACCTGAACGCCCGTAATATGCTGTGGGGCGAATCGCGCTGCGATGCAAGAGGGCGTACCGTAGAAGACTTCCTTTTGTGTTCTGGTGCGGTTCTGCTGAATAAAAAAACACCAACCTTCTATAGCACCACACATAAATCACACTCGTCAATAGACCTAACCATAGCCTCTCCAACTCTTATGCCATACCTTGACTGGAAGGTCATAAAAACCCTTACGGAAGTGACCTCTTTCCTACTGTTTTAAATGTAACAAAACAAGCTAGCTGCCCTCTACAGGTTCTCCGATGGAAAACCGACTCGTCGAACTGGGAACTGTTTAAAAATATTACGTACTTGCAGTGGGATGCTTTAGTTTCTTTTAATATAGACGATGCTGTGGCATATTTGACAGATTTTATAAATGACGCCGCTGAAAAGTGCATAAAACAAACTAACGGACTTGCTAATAAGCGTCGTGTACCTTAGTAGAACTACGAATGTAGAGAGGCAAGGGAAAAAAAACAAAATTAGGCTTGGGGCCTGCTTCGCGACTCTCCAACCTGCTGAGAATCTCATTATTTCAAGTAGGCAAAATCACAGGGTAGGACAACACGTCGACGTGCTAAGCGAGATAGTTGGGAAAAATACATATGTAGCATCAACTCTTACAAGGATGAGAATAAGGTTCGGAACAGGGTGAACAAATTAAATGGCCGGGAAACACAACCACTTCCCTTAGTAAACACTGAAGGCGACAGCATGAAAGATCAAGCGAATTTCCTGGTCGAGCATTTTCAAACTATTTCTAGTACATCACACTACGCGCCAACTTTTGTAAAGTTCAAGGAACGTGTAGAGTGGGAATGCCTCGAACGATAAAGCACAACAGATTAACCTTACAATAGTCCATTTAGTGTCGCTGAACTCAAGGCCTCTCACAGTTCTTGCACCAACTCCGCACCAGGTGGTGACCGCATAATATATGAAATGATCAAGAACCTGCACTCAGAAACATTAAACACGCTTCTGTCTCTTTACAATACCATGTGGATATCTGGACATATTCCATCCTCATGGAAAGAAGCCATTATCATCCCTATTTATAAACAAGGCAAGGACCCCGCATTGGCCAGCAGCTATAGGCCAATAGCATTAACAAGTTGTATGTGCAAGTTATATGAAAAAATGGTGAACCGGCGCCTAATATATTTCCTGGAAAGCAAACGTCTACTAGACCCCCATCAATGTGGTTTCAGGGAAGGTAGGTCAACCATAGACCACCTCGTTCGCATTGAGGCAAACATTAGAGACGCTTATATACACAAACAATTCTTTCTCTATGTATTTCTCGACTTGGAGAAAGCCTATGACACAACATGGCGATTCGGAATCCTCCGAGACCTATCTGCAATGGGTGTACGCGGCAACATGATAAACATGATAGGAAACTACTTGTCTAACCGCACGTTCCGCGTAAGAGTGGGCAATGCCCGTCCAGGAGTTTCATTCAAGAGACTGGTGTTCCACAAGGGGGAGTGCTTAGTTGCACGCTCTTCATTGTGAAAATGAATTCCCTTCACAAAGTCATTCCATCCTCTATGTTTTATTCAATATATGTCGATGATGTGCCGATAGGAGCGTCAGGTTCAGCTCGGACTGAACAAAGTGTCAAAATAAGCAAATGAAAATGGTTTTAAGCTAAACCCTCTCAAAAGCTCCTGTATACTTTTCTCTAGAAAGAGAGGTCTAATACAAGATTCAGATATTATGCTGCATGGACAACACATACCAATCAACACTGAAAACAAATTTTTAGGCATTATACTCGACACAAAACTAACCTTCATTCCTGATATCAAGTATCTCAAGGCTAAGTGCCTGAAAACAATGAGCATCCTGAAAATACTGTCGCACACAACATGGGGTAGCGACAGAAAGTGCCTCATGAACCTCTACAGGAGGCTTGTACGATCGCGGTTAGACTACGGCGCAGTAGTGTATAACTCTGCTACCCCCAGTGCTCTCAGAATGATGGACCCTGTGCATCATCTTGGTATCCACCTCGCCACCGGTGCGTTCAGGACAAGCCCTATTCAAAGCCTCTATGTTGAATCAAACGAATGGTCCCTTGATCTACAACGATCATATTCTACTCTTAATTACTTTCTGAAAGTACACACTGATAAAGACCATCCTTGTTATCCTACCATCAACGATATTGCCTCTGCAACACTTTTTCATAACAAGCCTGCAGCAAGCGAGCCATTCTCGCTCCGTGTGAGGATGATGAGCGAAGATATGGACGTTCCGCTTCTTGAAAATCGCCTGATGGCTCCTGCTAAACCATTACCGCCGTGGTTGTGGCACATCATTGACTGCGACACTTATTTCGTGGAGGTAACGAAGCACGCTCCAGAGGCTCACATTCATATGCTTTTTCTAGAATTAAAATTTAAATAGTCGTGTCCAGAATATTACACAGATGCGTCTAAATCACATGCCGGCGTATCTTATCCAGCCGTCCGCCGAACATATTGTGAAGGAGTTCACAAGAATTCAAAATGATTCAAGGTCCATTCTTGATTTGTTTTTTGTAAGTGGCGCCATAAAAGACTGCGTCTCATGTAAAGTAACATCCGGTATTTCTGACCACAAAGCAGTTGTCCTGACGTTGAAAAGTGCTTTAGTCAATCGAACCAATAAGGTTCAATATTTTCCAAATTTTTCAAGAGCGCAGGATGACTGTATAATAGATGTGCTAGCTTTTAACTACGATCACTTTCAGGGCCTTGCTTGTGGCGTAAACGACCTCTGGCTTTTTTTCAAAGGCCTTATTCTTGATTGTGTGGAACGTTTCGTTCCTAAAATCGTGAAGAAGTCCGAGCGCCGTAACCCATGGATTACGCGGGAGACGTTACAGATGAGGCGGAAACTTAGGCGATTAAAAAAGAAACGCGCCAAAATAAAGGACGGCGAAGAACTGAAAGCCGATATTGATAACTTGCCCGAAAAACTCCACGAAAAGATTGTCAACGATAAAGAGTATTATCACAGCACATTACTACCAGACTTTATCAGATCATCTCCCGAGAAATTCTGGAGGGTTGTGACGCCGGCCTCTTCATCTTCCGACACCTTTTTTATAAACGGTGAAAGTGTGCGGGATGAGAAAACAGTGTGCTCTGCTTTCAATAACCATTTTAAGAGTGCTTTCACAAGTGATGACGGCTGTTTGCCATGCTTTTCTGCTGAGCTGCCTTCCCTTCCCGAAATTGTTGTTTCGGAACAGGGCATTCTAAATTTATTGTTAAAGCTTGACATTAAAAAATCTCCAGGGCCAGATGATATTCCGAACTGTTTTCTAAAGCGTTATGCTGAATGGTGTGCAAAATACCTGTACATTCTATTTGCGAGGTCAATCAACGAAGGATCATTACCGGAAGACTGGAAAATAGCTAGAATAAAACCTTTACATAAGTCAGGGGATAAATCTTGCATCAAAAATTACAGACCGATTTCATTAACTTCAACATCTTGTAAGCTCTTAGAACATATAATTCATAAACATATAACTGGTTTTCTAGACGAACATAACGTTTTTACAAACAGGCAGCATGGTTTTAGAAGTGGCCTTTCGACGACTACTCAACTAGTTGAAATCATACATGACTTTGCTAGCACTGTAAACAAAGGGAAACAAACAGACGCGATATTCATGGATTTCAGCAAGGCGTTTGATAGGGTGTCTCATGTTAAATTGCTTCATAAGCTAGGAGCTGTGTTTAAAAATGATAAAATATTAACATAGATTAAAGCCTACCTTACAAACCGCCATCAGTTTGTTACTGTAAATAAAACAACCTCTGATATTGCTGCTGTCAATTCCGGTGTCCCACAGGGATCCGTTCTTGGCCCCCTTTTCTTTTTGTTATATATAAATGATATTGTCACTAACCTCTCTGTTAAAATCAGGCTTTACGCTGACGACTGCGTTCTGTACAATGAAATAACAACGGAAGAAGACCAACTCAGGTTAAACAGGGACATTAATAAGGTAATTCAGTGGTGTAAACAATGGCAAATGTGCATTAATTTCGAAAAAAACAGTATATATGCGGATAACTTTAAAAAAGAAGCCACTGCTATATCGCTGTGGCACAGACAACGCTTTTTTGTTAGAGGTAACGCAATATAAGTATCTTGGCTTGTACATAACAAAGGATCTTTCCTGGTCAAAGCACCTTGACACAGTAATAGCAAACTGTCGCCGCAAATTGTTTTTTCTAAGACGCGTATTAAAATCCTCCACACCAACCGTACGTCTATTGGCATACAAAACACTCGTCCGCCCCGTTTTAGAATATGCTGTAGTTATATGGGGCCCGTTCACTAAAAGCGATATTGGAAAGCTAGAAAGCTTCCAGAAAAAAGCAGTCCGATTCATCTACAATACATATGGGCGTAGTTCTATTACTAACCTTTTATCTCGGAGCGGCTTGCCTTCTATAAGTGCTAGAAATCGTGTATGTCATTTAAAATTCTTTTTCCAAATAATAAATGGTCATTACAACATCGACACGTCTCACATTATCGCCTATACAACAGGTTATGCTACAAGACAGCGACACTCACTATCTGTAACTCCATTTAAAACACGTGTAAACTGCCTCAAGTATTCATTTTTTCCTAGAACAATAGTAGATTGGAATAAGCTGGCCGATAAAACTGTAACACAGGACTCATTATCACTTTTCGAGACATATCTTTAATAAAATCATTTTGCAGTTGCTGAAATTGTTAGTGATAGCACTGTTTCCCTGTATGATTAGAAAATCGCTGAAGTAACGTTTCTTTTTTCCGTCTTTTTTTTCCCTTTTATCTGTTCGCTTGTGTGAAGCGCTTGTTTTTGCGCTTATAGCGCTTGTGTGAAGAAACTTTTGAGTGCAGTTTCCAACTTTTGTACTTATTTTCTTTTGTATGTAAAATTATTCGTGTACCACGCTGCTAAGATCTTGCTTAAGATCGCAGTATTTATAAATAAAATAATAAAAAAAGGGAACTACCGATTTCCCCCGGGTGGGTCAGTCCGGGGGTGCCGTCTACGTGAAGCCGAGGCCAAAGGACCTTAAAGGTCCAAACACTCGGCATCAGCTCAACCCCCACGATCCCGTTTTCCCCGGACACGGCTAAGCCGCGCACGGTTAGACGCGGGAGGGTCCAACCCTCGTGTGCTCGGGTACGTGGTGGCGCAACTCACCAAACGCCTGCTCACGCAGACGCCCCTGTGGGGCCCAGGGTGGGTCAGTCCGGGGGTGCCGTCTACGTGAAGCCGAGGCCAAAGGGGTGTGTTGCCTCCGCCGAGGGGCCATAAAGGTACAAGCACTCAGCATTGGTTCAACCCCCAGGATCCTCTTTTCCCCGTACACGGCTAAGCTGCGCACGGTTAGGCACGGGAGGGTCCAACCCTCGTGTGCTCGGGTACGTGGTGTCGCAATACACGAAATGCCTGCTTGCGCAGACGCCCTTGCGAGGAGTTCAGCGAAAAAGAACCGCCTCTATTCTTCGAAATGTGTTGGGTAGGCGGCGATATAGTTTCTCTGGGTTTGCTAAATGCTGGAGAACGTTGCGGCGGTAGCACTGCGCGCGGTGTCATGTCTCGGCCCTATCCATAGGGGGTGACGTCGGGTTTGGAAAGGCAACAGGGGCCCAGGAAGCGGAAACGACAGTGGATCCAGGCAAAGGTGCGGAAAGAGCTGCAGCGCGCGCGGCCCGGTGTGCCTTTTCGTTTCCAGTGATTCCTTCATGCGCAGGAATCCATTTGACAATTGTGGTGTAGCCCTTCTCTCGCAGGTGACTGACTTCAGCACGAATGGTCTTGAGAACGGCATAGTTTGCTCCCCCTGAGCGACAGGCGGTGTAGACTGCTTGCGAGCCACATGGGATATTTTCTGTGGCTGTGCCACAGAAAAGACCACTAATCAGCTCTTTCTGACAATGCAGGTACTTGTCATGATCATCGTCGCATTGTTGCCTAGCTTGACGGCTGCGTTGTCGGGTCCGTTGCCGCTCCCGCTGATTACCCACAGCTGCGGTGAAACTGGGACTGGCTACGTCACCACCAACGTCACCGCTGCTTTTGACACACCACCACGGACCTACAGAACCCTCGCCGCCGCTTTGATTGCCCCATCACAGTTAACTTCACCATTTTCATCAAGTATAAAACCGCAACAACCGTCAACGACACTTCGTGAGCTTGGTGGCTGTGCCACGGAAACATAGGTCGGCGCACTGACTCATGAGTGCACTCACTCACACTCACTCGCACTCACTTCGAAGGCGTGAGTGTGAGTGCAGGTGAGTGCGAGTGCGAGTGAGTGCCAGTGAGTATGGGTGCAGGTGAGTGCGAGTGAGTGCCACTGAGTGTGAGTGCAGGTGAGTGCGAGTGCGAGTGAGTGCCAGTGAATGAGAGTGCAGGTGAGTGCGAGTGTGAGTGAGTGCCTGTGAGTGTGAGTGGATGTGAGTGCGAGTGCGAGTGAGTGCCAGTGAGTGTGAGTGCCTGTGAGTGTGAGTGCCTGTGAGTTTGAGTGGAGGTGAGTGCGAGTGAGTGCCAGTGAGTGTGGGTGCAGGTGAGTGCGAGCTAGTGCCACTGAGTGTGAGTGCAGGTGAGTGCGAGTGCGAGTGAGTGCCACTGAGTGAGAGTGCAGGTGAGTGCGAGTGTGAGTGAGCGCCTGTGAGTGTGAGTGGATGTGAGTGCGAGTGCGAGTGAGTGCCAGTGAGTGTGAGTGCCAGTGAGTGTGAGTGCCTGTGAGTGTGAGTGCCTGTGAGTGTGAGTGCCTGTGAGTGTGAGTGCCTGTGAGTGTGAGTGGAGGTGAGTGTGAGTGGAGGTGAGTGCCAGTGCGAGTGAGTGCCAGTGAGTGTGAGTGCAGGTGAGTGCGAGTGCGAGTGAGTGTCAGTGAGTGTGAGTGGAGGTGAGTGCGAGTGCGAGTGAGTGCCAGTGAGTGCGACTGGAAGTGAGTGCAAGTGCGAGTGAGTGCCAGTGACTGTGAATGGAAGTGAGTGCGAGTGAGTGCGAGTGAGTGCCAGTGACTGTGAATGAAAGTGAGTGCGAGTGCGCGTGAGTGCCAGTGAGTGTGAGTGCGAGTGCGAGCCAGTGAGTGTGAGTGGAAGTGAGTGAAAGTGAGTGCCAGTGAGTGTGAGTGCCGGTGAGTGCGAGTGAGCGCCAGTGAGTGTGAGTGAGCGCCAGTGAGTGTGAGCGCCAGTGAGTGCCGGTGAGTGCGAGCGAGTGCCGGTGAGTGCGAGTGAGTGCCAGTGAGTGCGAGTGAGTGCCAGTGAGTGCGAGTGAGTGCCAGTGAGTGTGAGTGAGTGCCAGTGAGTGTGAGTGAGTGCCAGTGAGTGTGAGTGAGTGGAGGTGAGTGCCAGTGAGTGTGAGTGAGTGGAGGTGAGTGCCAGTGAGTGAGTGGAAGTGAGTGTGAACGTCGTGAGTGCTTGTGAGTGTGAACGTGACTGAGTGCTGAGTGGAGCTGAGCGTGAACGTGACTGAGTGCTGTGAGTGTGAACGGGGTGAGTGCTTCTGGGTGTGTAGAGGTGAGTGTGAACGTGAGTGTGAGTGCATGTGAGTGTGAACATGAGTGGGTGGTTGTGAGTGGAAGTGAGTGTGAACGTGGTGAGTGCTTGAACGATAAGCAGAGGTGATATCGGTTCACCTTGCTTGCGGAAAAATCGAGGCACGTTGTGTGTACAAGCTCACTAGCGGTGATGACTTGTCGCACTAGCAGATTGTGCACGCCAAGATAGAAACCACTCACTAAGGTCGTAATAATCCAAGGATCAGGCATGAGTGAGACAATGCATAATGAGATGAGCGGATATATTATATTGCGATAGCAATTATATGGACACTCCAAGATAACTTCTGCCGTGGTCGTGGACGTCATTGTGAGTTTCCGTATAAAGTCGAAACACCGTAAAATCGTCGCAGCGTGCTGGCG
This sequence comes from Dermacentor silvarum, assembly GCF_013339745.2. NCBI lineage: Eukaryota > Metazoa > Arthropoda > Arachnida > Ixodida > Ixodidae > Dermacentor > Dermacentor silvarum. Next base: position 18,319,374 of record NC_051164.1, on the reverse strand, counting down.
GTACGCTGCGTGTGCGAGTGCACGCTTGCGAAGGTCAGCCGACACTTGCTGCTCAATCTCGCGCGCGCGAGGGAAAAGGCGGGGTGGAAGCGCGCTGCTTCTGTCGCGCGTCAGGCATTGGGGGGGGGGGGGGTCGTCTTGATGATGATGATTAGTAGGGTTTATTGGCGCAAGGGCCAGATGTGGCCAAAGAGTGCCAAGGCGATGATAATGGCGTGTCAGTGGTATATGAATAGTGAATTATCAGGCGTGGATAAAACGTTAGATGAAGCATGGCTGCAAAGGGGCCTAAAATAGTCGCTGTAAAGAGCGTAAAATCTACATGTAATAAGGTTATGACAATGATCAATGACGTTTACTATGAAAATGAAGAATGCATTGAAAAAAGAGTGAAGATATTCAAGTTATTTCACATGTTGTAATTGGCAAAAGCACTACTGCCTAAACAGAGCCCTTGAACCACAAGGGCCTGGAGGCAGGTGCTATACTGAACTACTGTCACAGCGGCATCCTCTGGCGAGAGGATGCGCTACGAATTTATTGGGCTTATGACATGTAGGATAACATCGTTCAAGAATGCGAGGACTGCTTTGGTTGTAAAAAGTGGTTCTTTACCAAGAAACATGGACGGATGGAGCGGGACACAATAGCTGTATGCAAGAGGAAAATGTTTCCTTCTCTCTGTTTCGGCTTCCCGACACTCCAGGAGGACATGGAGGACGGTGAGCCTCTTGCCACATCTACCACAGGTTGGAGGATCATTACCATTCAATAGAAAATTGTGGGTGGCGTACGTGTGTCCTATTCTGAGACGACAGAATAGGACATCAGTTCGCCGGGTTTTTGTTGTACAGGGCCAGAAGCCTAGCTGTGGTTTAATCAAGTGGAGCTTATTATTTGTTGCGGCGTCCCACAAGCGTTGCCAGTGGTTTCGCAGTTTCGCTCGCAAAAAAGGCTTGAGGTCTATGGCAGGAATAGCAGCGGTAAGATTAATTGCTTGAGATGTAATTGATGTGGCCACTTTGTCTGCCAGTTCATTACCCTCAATGCCTCTATGGCCAGGAACCCAGCATATTGTCACATGTCTACCAGATGAATAAATATTGCACAGGTATGTGTAAAGCTCAATAAAAACAGGATTTTTGTTTATTCTAATAGACATTAGTGCCTTTACGACACTTAAGGAGTCCGTAAATATTATTGCATTCTGTGGTTTTAACTTCTTAATGTGTTTAACCGCAGACAGCACCGCATAGGCTTCTGCAGTAAAGATGCTTGTATAAGGGTTCAATACGTCCGATTCAGAGAAAGAGGGACCAATTGCCGCGTAAGATACGCCAGCGTGCGACTTTGATGCGTCAGTGTAGAATTCAGCACACGAATACTTAGATTGGAGTTCACGGAAATGCATTCCAATTTCGAGGTCTGCTGCGTACTTTGTAACTTTTACAAAAGATATATCGCATTCTATCACCTGCCACTCCCAGGGAGGTGGCAGTTTAGCTGGAGGCATTATGCGATGTTCGAGGAGTGGGACATCCATTTCAACGCTAAGCTCCCTCACACGCAGTGAAAAAGGCCGTCTCACAGAGGGTCGATTATGAAAAAGTGTAGTACACGTCAAATCGTTAACGGTCTTAGAACACGGATGTTCATGATTAGAGTGTACTTTGAGGAAATATGTGAAACTGGTGTATGATCTCTGCAGATGGAGTGACCATTCATTCGATTCTACATATAAGCTTTCAATAGGGCTTGTTCTGAAAGCGCCTGTGGCCAGTCGGATACCTAGATGGTGAACGGGATCTAGCATCTTTAGTGGCTTGGGGCGGCAGAGGGATATACTACAGCCCCATAATCTAGTCGTGAACGAATCAGACTCTTATAAAGGTTCAATAGACACTTCCTGTCGCTGCCTCATGTTGTGTGAGATATAATCTTCATTAGGTTCATTGTTTTTAGGCATTTTGCTTTGAGATATTTGATGTACGGGATGAAAGTTAGCTTAGAGTCAAGTATAATGCCTAAAAACTTGTGGTCTTTGTTCACAGGTATTTTCTGTCCACACAGTCCTACACAAGGATCTGGAATCAGGCCTCTCTTTCTTGTGAAAAGAACACAGGAACTTTTGTGGGGGTTAACTTTGAAACCGTTTTCGTCTGCCCACTTAGACACTTTGTTCAACCCCTGCTGTACCTGTCTCTCGCACACGGTCAGGTTACAGGACTTGAAGCCCATTTGTATATCGTCCACGTAGACAGAATAAAAAATAGCCGGTGGTAATGAGGCGCGAAGTGTGTTCATCTTCACGATAAACAGTCTGCAGCTGAGCACGCCTCCCTGGGGTACACCTGTTTCCTGTATAAATGGACACGACAGTGCATTACCTATTTTAACCCGGAATGTGCGGTTGTGTAGGTAGCTTTCAATAATGGTTAACATATTACCGCGGATGCCCACTGCCGACAGATCACGTAGGATTCCGTAACGCCAGGTCGTATCGTACGCCTTTTCCATATCGAGAAACACGGATAGGAAGTATTGTTTATGTATGAAAGCATCACGAATGTTTGCTTCGATGCGCACGAGATGGTCGGTTGTAGACCGTCCTTCTCTGAAGCCGCACTGATATGGATCAAGAATTTTGTTTGACTCAAGGAAGTGTAAAAGGCGACGGTTTATCATTTTTTCAAAGAGTTTGCAGATACAACTTGTGAGGGCTATTGGGCGGTAACTTGTTACTAATGTGGGGTCTTTACCTTGTTTTAAAATCGGAACGACAAGGGATTCTTTCCATGCAGTTGGTAGGTATCCGGCAGCCCATATAGCATTGAAAAGGGCGAGTAGCGTTATTTGAGTATCACTGTGAATGTGTTTAATCATGTCGTACATGATCCTGTCGGGTCCAGGTGCAGAGCTCCGACAGGCAGTCAAGGAGGCTCTCAATTCGGCGATGTTAAATGGCATGTTATAGGGTTCATTCTGTCTGCATTTACGGTCAATAGCCTTGCGTTCTGCGATTTGTTTGTGCTTAAGGAATGCGTCAGAATAATTATTCGAACTGGACACGCGCTCGAAGTGTTCGCCAAAAGCGTCAGCTTGGTCTTCCAAGCTGTTCGCTTCGTCCTTCACTAGCGGCAACGGATGGATTTCTTTTCCCTTTAGCCTCATTAGCCTGTCCCATACTTTTGCCTCTTGAGTATACGAATTGATACCTGAGAGAAACCTCTCCCAACTTGCCCTCTTAGCCTGTCTTCGCGTCCTTCTTCCCTGGGACTTAACATGTTTAAATTCTGTTAGGTTTTCAGCCGTAGGACATTCACGTAGTTTGCCCCAAGCCTTATTTTGTTTCCTTCGTGCCTGTCTACAATCGTTATTCCACCAGGGGACCCGTCTTTTGAATGAAGTGCCACTTGTTTGAGGAATGAACTTCTCAGCGGCGTCAATGATAAAAGCAGTAAAATATGATACGGCATGATCTATAGTAAAATTATTTATAAAATCTCGTGATAAGTACGTGGATTCCCTAAAGCATTCCCAGTCAGCTGAGGCCAGTTTCCAGCGAGGGACATGGGGAAGAGAGTCATGTTCGGTTACTAAGTTTAGGGTTACTGGGAAATGATCACTTCCGAATGGGTTTTTAATTACATGCCAATCTAAATCAGGGAAAAGTGAGGCAGAGCCAATTGACAGGTCTATTGATGAATATGAACTATGATGGATATTGTAATATGTTGGTTCCTTCTTATTGAACAGGCACGCACCGGAGTTAACAAGGAAGTTTTCGATGAGCCGACCTCTCGCGTCGCATCGCGAGTCTCCCCAACGAGTATGATGAGCATTAAAATCACCAGTGATAATGTAGGGTTCTGGGAGCTGGTCGATGAGGCTGTAAAATTCCGTTTTACTCAGGTGATGGTTGGGTGGTATGTAAATGGAGCAAATGGTTATAAGCTTGTCGAATAAAATTGCTCGCACGGATACAGCCTCGAGAGGCGTGTGTAGGGCAAACTGTTGGCAGGCAATAGACTTATTTACAACTATGGCTACACCTCCGGACGAGGCAGAAGCGTTGTCACGATCTTTACGAAAAATCGCACATTGCTTCAGAAAGTTGGACTGTGTAGGCTTTAAGTGTGTTTCTTGGACACACAGCACCTTCGGATTAAATTTATGTATGAGTTCTGTGATGTCGTCGAGGTTACGAAGTAATCCTCTGACGTTCCACTGTAGTATCTGTGTGTTCATGTTGCAGACAAAGTTTGTGCTGCGTGTCTCGTGTGAAAACACTAACTTAACTTACAGAGCCCTTGTCGGGCCCTGTGATGCGGGCTTTTTCTTTTTTGGAGCGGTCGAGAGATTCTCGCCGCTCCTTTGGCGCTGGCTGCACCGTCTGGCTGGAAGATGTGTCCATCGGCTCTTGCGGAGCGCTGGACACCCGCTCTTGAGAACGGTTTGTTCGCGGTGAAGGCCTCGTCTCGAGGGACGAGACCTTGGAGGCCACCAGCCCGGAGGTCGATGGCCCCTTCTGGGATGGCGGAGCAGTACTAGCTGCAGCCGCCGAGGGGGCAGATGGCTTCACCGCCGGCTCACTACGTGTGGGCCGGACAGCAGCCGGAAGCCGCTGCGACGCTGCCCCCTGACGCGTCACATCGGCAAAGCTGGTTTTTGGGAGGTAGGACACCTGCCTTCGTGCCTCTTTAAACGAAATGTTTTGTTTGACTTTAATCGTGACAATTTCTTTTTCTTTTTTCCAGGATGGGCAGGACCGCGAGTATGCGGCATGCTCGCCATCACAGTTTACACAATGTGGAGTATTGTTGCACGACTCAGATGTGTGTTCAGAAGCACTGCATTTGGCACAAGTAGTTCGACCTCGACAGCTCTGTGAGCTATGGCCAAACCTCTGGCATTTGAAACATCGCAGGGGATTAGGGATATACGGCCTGACTCTGATCTTTACGTAGCCTGCCTCGATAGTCTCGGGCAGTACACTTGAGCCAAAGGTTAGAATGAGATGCTTGGTCAGAATTTCTTTTCCGTCACGCCTCATCTTGATTCTTCTGACATTGATCACATTTTGGTCACTCCATCCCTCTAATAGTTCTGCCTCACTTAGCTCCATCAAATCATCATCCGAAACAACACCACGACTGGTGTTCATAGTGCGGTGTGGGGTCACAGTGACAAGAAAGTCTCCAATTGATACGAGGTTCTGCAGTTTCTCATGTTGTTTGATATCTCGGAGTTCAAGAAGAAGGTCGCCGCTAGCCAATTTCGTAGCTTTGTAGCCGGCCCCTATTGTCTCTGTCAGGCATTTTGAAACAAGAAAAGGTGAGATCGTTCTCACCGCCTTTTCGGGTTTTTCACAATGGATTACGTGGAATCGAGGGAAATGTTCAGTTTGCCGGCCAAAAAATTTGAATACATCTTCGGTGCGCCCCCGCTCAAGGGGGCGATCGGGTAATGCAGGGAAAGAAAAAGCCATCAAAAATAATAATTTTTCGGCAGGAACGCCAGCCACCCACCTCCATATGGAGCCCAACAAGGGGACGATGTAGGACCTGTAAACACAAGTCCCACAAACGCCAGCTGTACGTACCCGCTATAACCAAATACGTATAACCAAGGGTGGTTATAACACACAAGGTTAACCCTCGCCGCCAGGAATGCTGGAAGTAAATGGAAAAGAAAAGAAGACAGAATAGATTGAAAGTGAGAGAGAAAGACCAAGATTGAAGAGAAGGACAGGAAAAGGCGACTACCGATTTCCCCCGGGTGGGTCAGCCCGGGGGTGCCGTCTATGTGAAGCAGAGGCCGAAGAGGTGTGTTGCCTCCGCCAAGGGGCCATAAAGGTCCAAGCACTCAGCATTGGCTCAACCCCCAGGACCCTCTTTTCCCCGGACACGGCTGAGCCGCCCACGGTTAGACGCGGGAGGGTCCAACCCTCGTGTGCTCGGGTACGTGGTGTCGCAACACACCAAACGCCTGCTTACGCAGACGCCCCTGCGGGGGTGAGTGCGAGTGAGTGCCAGTGAATGTGAGTGTAAGTGAGTGCGAGTGAGTGCCAGTGAGTGTGAGTGCAGGTGAATGCTAGTGAGTGCCTGTGAGTGTGAGTGCAGGTTAGTGAGAGTGAGTGCCAGTGAATGTGAGTGTAAGTGAATGCGAGTGCGAGCGAGTACCAGTGAGTGTGAGTGCAGGTGAGTGCGAGTGAGTGCTAGTGATTGTGAGTGCAGGTGAGTGCGAGTGCGAGTGAGTGCCAGTGAGTGTGAGTGCAGGTGAGTGCGAGTGCGAGTGAGTACCAGTGATTGTGAGTGCAGGTGAGTGCGAGTGAGTGCCAGTGAGCGTGAGTGCAGGTGAGTGCCAGTGAGCGTGAGTGCAGGTGAGTGCAGGTGAGCGTGAGTGCAGGTGAGTGCAGGTGAGTGCGAGTGAGTGTGAGTGCAGGTGAGTGCGAGTGAGTGTGAGTGCAGGTGAGTGCGAGTGCGAGTGAGTGTGAGTGCAGGTGAGTGCGAGTGAGTACCAGTGATTGTGAGCGCAGGTGAGTGCGAGTGCGAGTGAGTGCCAGTGAGCGTGAGTGCAGGTGAGTGCGAGTGAGTGCCAGTGAGTGTGAGTGCAGGTGAGTGCGAGTGAGTACCAGTGAGTGTGAGTGCAGGTGAGTGCGAGTGAGTGCCTGTGAGTGTGAGTGTAGGTGAGCGCGAGTGCGAGTGAGCGCCAGTGAGTGTCAGTGGAAGTGAGTGCGAGTGAGTGCTGTGAGTGTGAGTGGAGGTGAGTCTGAACGTGAGTGAGTGCAGGGCCTTGAAAAAATTATGATGAGTGAGTGTGAGTGAGTGTTCTCCCACACTGCCGACCTATGCACGGAAAAGACCACTCTTCCGCTCTTCCTGACCATGCAGGTACTTGTCACAATCACCGTCGCATTGTTGCCTAGCCCAACGGCTGCCCCGTCGAGTTTTATGAACGACCTCCATCTGCATGTACATTGCCGAATTCGAATGTTTGCTGACGACTGCGTTATCTACCGCAGAGTAACTAACACTACTGATCAAGAAGCCCTCCAACAGGATCTTAACCACATCCAACAATGGTGTGAAAATTGGCTAATGACTCTGAAGGTCATTAGCCAAAAGGTCACCAGCTTTTTCAAAAAATATTTAGTTTTGGCCATTAAATTTTTATTTCACATTGACCTTATAAACGACCATTTTAAATTATATTCAAAAGCAAGAAAGAGTGAAAAAATTATACTGGCATTTGTTATTGACAAAACATTGCCCAAACTTGGCGGTTACACTAACATTCAAAACTAGCGAATGGAGTGCAGGAATCGAAAACTTTTTGGCACAGCCAGACCAGCCAGGCACAGCCAACTAACCAGACTGTGCAACTAACTAGGATCTTTGCCATCCGATGATTGGAAATCAAGATATAGTAAAAATACAAAAAATGTGTCATTTTTGTCTGCATTGCTTGGAATAAAACTTGATTACATCAAAACTTATCATTAGTTTTCATTAATCCTAGTTCATTGCAGAGGCTAGTAATAAAGGAACGAGCGTGCAAAGTTTCGTTGAAAACTATTCATTGATTTTGAAGTTACAACTTTTTGCGCAACAGGAAAGTGCGAGAAATCAAGTTTTGAGAAAAACAAGATTAAAGTTTTTCAATCCTCGCCCAAACAAGATCATCACGCCCTAGAAAGTTAAAATCCACTAGGTTCATTGTTAGGGCCCTTCTTAGCTGCCACGAGCTCTGTTTTGACTTTTGTTGCAGCCCATCTTGCGGAGATATTTTGCCTCACCCGTTGATTGACGCTGGGCCTTCTTCACACGGTACTGGTCACTGGTGCAACATGCTACGAGCGTGTGATGGCCAGGTTCAATGCCTGCTTCCCTCAAAATATTTGTTGTACTTCTGTTGCTATCTTTGAAGTGGCACCCAGCATCGTATAAACCAAAAAGGAGGATGGGCAGGCCATATAATAACGGGCAGGCTCACGCGGACGTCTTTGGTACCCCCGCTGACTGCCATATCATACCGTTGAAGCTCTCGTTACATTTTGGGATTTTCCGTGCAGGCACTTCTTTAAATCCATACAAAGGTCAGCATAAACTGGCTTCACTTTCGTTTGAATCTTTGTTCGAATGTTTTCTATTTTTTCGAAAGTTCTGAATGAAAGTTTTGTTTCAATCGCCTTTTTACCTTGAACTTGTTCACGCCGTCCTATAAAAACGTTCAGCCTATGTTATTACTGTTGCTACTAAAAATAATAGCTATAAAAACGACGATCCCGGTAGCATTCACAGCGGCAGCATAAAGCGCGCGCAACGTGAACAGAGACGCACTTTTAACGCTTGTAGTCTCAGGCATCCCCCTTACGGAAACTTAAGCAATCTTTAAAAAAAGGAAGCCTTACAAAGTGTCTCTGAATAATCTTTTACGTATCAATCTAAAACATAACAGAAAAATCTCAATATACGCCGCTGATTTTCGCTGAGTTATCAGTTTCTGTTACCACACCTCATTCGTTTCGGTTTCAGAACCGTTCGCCAGCTGTTAGTAAGTTGGCTATAACTTTTGAACTAAATAAGATAAGAACATAATTCTTTCTGCAGAACATTTTTGAATGTTTGGGAATTCTGGAAATCTAATAAAGAGAAAATGTAAAATTTTTTTAAAAAGCGCCTTTTCAAAGGTGGTGACATACCTTAACCCTAGCAAATCAAGCTCCTTTCCCCATTACCCGTCGACACAAAATTCATGAATTTCAGTACAAAATCGCTAACGAATCCGTAGAATCCGTATCGCCTTTCAAATACTTAGGCATTAGATTATCTAAAGACATAACATGGAACGAACATGTCGCTAACGTGATATCATCAGCAAACAAAACACTGAGATTTCTTAAACGTCATCTTCGCCTCGCCCCACATCACATAAGACTGCTCGCTTATACTCACTCGTTCGACCTAAACTAGAATGCGCACCTGCCGTATGGAACCTGCATCATGTTAACCTCATAAACGATCTAGAAGCAGTCCAAAATCGCGCTACAAGGTTCATCTATTCTTCTTATTGGTATGACGTCAGTGTTTCGGCTTTGAAAATTAAATCTTCGATATCGCCTCTCAGTACGCCGTCGCATAGCCACTATATTACTGTACCACAAGTTCTATTACTCATCACTTAATCGTGTACCTTACATCATGCCAGCATCGTACATTTCTCCCCGCACCAGCAACACCCTTCAAGATTGTCATCCACGAGTCCGAACTGTTACTTTTTCAGCTTCCTTCTTTCCATGTGCAGCTGAAGATTGGAATGGCCTTCCCCAACATATCGTCGACATCACCAGTGCATCATCATTCGCTGAAAATTTAAATAACCTTTTCTGTACATAAACACATATGGCATTGTCATTCATGTTTTGCTGACCTCCCCCCTTATGCAATTCCCCACATGGGGTCTTTAAGGAAATAAAATGAAATGAAATGAAATAAACATAATAAGTGCAAGAAGCCGGATCCTGTCTTTCTACTATGGGAGTGATGGCAAGGCGTATGGCTATGAGTTCAAGATTAGTGACAGTATGTTCATGGGAAAGCCGTTGGACTGCAGCGGTGTCTGACTAGGAATCATGACAAGCTACGCCGGCACCAGTTGGAACGTGAGCGGCGTCTGTGTAAAGTTGAATGGCCCCATCTTGGGCTAGCTCGCATGACATCTTTGCGTGGCATTTTGCGGAAGCTTTAGGCCTTTGTAGATTAGCAGAAATCATGTATTTTTGGTAGTGGCAAGCTATCTACAAGATCGATAAGTTCCCATGGTGGGGCAGGAGATGAGAGCGGCTCTAGATTATCGACATTGTAGCCTAATGTCAGCAGGATCTGACGGCCAGCCGCCGTTGTGGAGAGACGGACACGCTGGGCTTGCAATTGCTGCTCGGCCAGATCCTGCAGGGCATTGATTCTGCTACATGCGCGTAGGTCAGCAATAAGGCAGTACAGTGATAGGCCGGTAACCAGGCGCATCACCTTGTGGTTGATGCGCTCAAGCTCAAGGCATAGGGTCGCGTTAAGTCGCGTGTAAGGACATGCGTATAGTATTTTCGATCCGACGACAGCTAGGGCTCTTTGACAGCGCCCAACCCACGCGCAGAGTCGCGGCGCATAAGGTGTAAGGCCTGATGACAACTGAGAACTGTGCCACGAAGCCAGCTTTTGGCTCCTCCATCCTCGTCAATTAGCATGCAGAGTATGCGGATTGTTTGTTTCGGGCAAATGACTGAGTCCTCTAAACGAAGGGAGATAAGGTTGCGTTCGGCGTCGGCTCGCAGCCGCGGTCCAATAATGACAGCCACGTACTCGGTTTTTTTGCGGTGAGGTTTGCATGCGACACTCTTTAATGTAATCGTGGACGGCATTGAGGCCTGCCTGCAAGGACTAGTTCTTGCTCCCCAGGGGACCCTGAGTTGGTCCACAGGGTTATATCGTCTGCATACACGGCATAATTAAGACCGGGTATGGATGTCAGCATTGGTGGGAGGCCTGACATGGCAATCTTAAATAGAGCGGGAGATATGAGAGCACCTTGAAGGACTCCGATTTCATAATGTTTCCATTCACCGAGCCTATCCGCAACCATCACCGTGAATGTTCTGTCCGCAAGAAATGCTTTCACGAAAAGGTACAGGTTCCCACCTATCCCCACTGCCTGAAGTCGGTGAAGTACGGTAGGGTGGGGCACGGTATCAAACGCCTTTTTGACGTCGACTCCAACAACTACCCGGAGCTGTGCGCTGCGAGGGTATGCGAGAACGTCCTTATGAAGCCTTCTGAGAATATCCTGCGCGCAGAGCCCTGGGCGAAATCCTACTTGCATAGGGGACAGGATGTTATGTTTGTCTAAGTGCCATTGAAGTCTACGTAAAGACGTGCGTTCCATCACCATACAAACGTTAGAGTTTAAGGAAATCGGCCTGAGCTCTGGTAATGACCGACTTGGCTTGCCAGATTTTTTAATCGATATCACCACTGATTTGTTCCAGGCAGGGGGAAGATCAACTTTGGTCCATTGTTTGTTGATCACTTTCAACAGGGTAAGTTTTTACGATTTGGGAAGGTTGACAAGCGTCGAATAACGTACTCCATCCGGTCCCGGCGCGCTATTGTGGTTGGAGTCATACAGGTTGGAGCCTCTAGTTCGTCCAGCGTGAAGGGGACGTCGTATTCGTGGGATTTGTCTGATTGGGGTCCGCAGGCAAGGCACCCACATTTTCAGGTTGGGGAAAATACCTTCCCTGCTTGAATAGCTAGCTCAGCCGGGGAGACGTTCAGTTTCAGAGCTATGCTTTATGAGGATGAATTTGGTGGCTTGCGTCCGAGGGTAGCGCGAAATATGCGCCAAGCCTCCGATAAGTTACTTGTGCCATTAAGTGAGTGTCACAGCAGCTGCCAATCTCTGAGAGCGAGTTGCATAGTATACCGCTCAACCTCCTGAGTAATGCGAGAAAGCGCGCACCTACGACTAGCTGTGCGACCAGTTCGACGATATGCCTTGAGAGCACGAAGCCTACGATTCCACAGGCTCAAAAGATGGGAG